>NC_056725.1:537749905-537902405 GCF_019279795.1 Protopterus annectens | reverse complement strand
TATCCCATATCTCACCCTGTTGACTCATCTCAGTGCACAGAGATGGAAATAATGAGGATGACTTGTATACAATGACATTATTTTAAAATGGTAATATGTTTCTTTTTTAAATAATGTAATTGTATAATAGCAATATTGGAGACCTGGTGTGGTCATGACAGACAACATTGGTAGAATATTAATTAATGTATATTCTATCATAATACAATGTGTATCCTTTGGCCTTTTGTTTCCCTACTGTAATTCTGAGACTCTTAATTGCAAGTCACAAAATTACAAAAACAAAGAAAAAGGAAAACTACAGAATGAGTGAATATTGATGATCATTGTTCTTCTTTACAGTGGGAAGCTCCCCATGAAATTTCCAATGTGGGGAACTGCAACCCATAAATTCCTGTTACTTATATATACTAACTCAAAGATTGCCATACCTCAGAGAGAGAAAAAAAGAGTATTCTGTGCACAGTGATCTCAGACTTATCAATGGCAAATGAGAGAGAGAAAATTGGTGATTCATTGTTTCTTAGAAACTGTGATCTACATTTTAAATTATTCTGCCTTAATCTGGGATATGATGGAATGTTAAATGTAATCCAAGAAACAAATGGTTATTGTCTGGAACCTAACACATCCAGCTGTAATGGTATATTGAGTAACAATCCTTGAGAATGGCCAATGAAGTATTGTTAATAATAAACAGCCAACTTCTGCACATTTCCTTTTTACCACATTGCCTGAAGTCTCTGTGTAAACTGATAAAACACACAGGCTTCCAACTCTTGTCTGATGTGTGTCTTCTTGAAAGCTGTATCCCTAAAATGAGGCACCCTTCTGAAACAACATGTTACTAGACAACGTCCCAATTTCTCAGGTACAACATTATCATGACATTTTTAAAAATCTTTCTTAGAATTTTTTTTTCATGGTCTTCAGCTTTGTTATTCTCTGAATGTATTTAGGAAGGGGAGGAGACTGACACACATATCTTTGGTCATCCAGCCCACATAAACATGATGATACGTACTCTCAGTGAAGTATGTAATGTTCTAGTTACCCAGGCTGTTACTTTACGTGATATAACTGAAGGTTTTAATTTATGTAAATATTCCTTCACTAGGCTGTTAAAAGTATGCAAACAATAATTCAGTTTGTTTGTGGGCAAAACAGTACCAATATTAGGAAGTCAGAATCTCTGTTAAAAGTGTAGATATCACCTGGCCTTAATGATCACTGCTTAGATTTAGATATTCAGTTGGGGTAGAAATGTGATCAGTGTCAGTCAATGACCAGTCAAAACAGAAAACATCAGGCAACAATGACTGCTTTCCATTTTAGGGAATATTGCAGACTAACCAAGAAACATAGACTCTGGCTGCAAATAAGGAACATTTTGCCAACCAAATCTGCATTTTCTTTGCCACTGGGTAAACTGGAGGTCCCTTCCCCCACATATATGTGCATCTGTACCATTAACAAAGAAACATAGACCCTGGCTGCAGACAAGGAATGCTTTGCCAACTAAATCTATGCAATTGTTTTTGCCACTGGGTAAATTGGAGGTCCCAGTTAAGCAACAGATTAACCCCACACTAACACAAACTCACATGGAAAAATTGCTATGTATCCGTAGCATGCATTCTTTAATTACATCACTGACTTTTGATATGACATCTTGTCCAAGAATGCATCTAGCAACCCCTGTGTGAAGAAAGGTACTGTTTATAGTTTCTGTGAGCCATCTGCACTTAGCTTTTCTAGTGTGTATTATTACACATCGCTTATTCTGAAACCTTTGTACCTCTAGCAGCTCGTTGACCCCCCTTGTAGCACTTAAATATTTCTGTCATGTCTTCCACTCTGAACTTCCCTACAGAATACACACATTCATTTATTCTTCTAAAGTGCCTTCATCTTGCTAATGTTATTTTAGATGTTCTTCTGATGGTATGTGCTCATTTCCTGGAAAACTAGACAAAACCCCACAATTAGGAATCTCTTGAATGCATATTCATAGGTCAAAGAGTACCAGAAATACAAGGCCTAGGGACATGAATTTTGTCTGTGATTTAACAGAACATGCTGGAAAGGTTGATATGGGTCCCAGAGACTGTCCTTCCTATGGAACAGGCCTCCAATCCATGTGAAGCAGAGTTCACCTATTAGTCAGTTTAAGCACAACCTAGACCAGTGGATGGGGAATAGAAAATTTACACCAGGCCTGACACCATGTCCCATATGCCTGGCCTTTAATGTCCTATTTGGATACAGGACATCATTATTCTTTTGGAAAAAACTTAGCTAGGCTTAGGAAGGACCGTGGGTCATTATCTATTAGCAATCTATGAATCTATAAAATCAGCACTTAGGAAGAAAATGTGGGAGCAGGTACCTATCTAATACTGTGTCATTGCATTTGTCCGTGAAGACTGTGGAAAAACTTGCCCAAATCAACATCAGTGATAATCACCAACCCACTACTGCTAGAGATCTTCGCAAATGTGACTAAAACCAAACTCCATAATACATTTGCAAACCTCTAAAGGTAAAATCTGTCAGAAAAGAGAGAACCTCTCCAGCTTATGACATGTCAGGATTTATCAGGGCAATACAATGTTAATGATCATTGCTAATAGAAGTATTGAGGACCTTTGAGTCTGAAGTCATTCAAGCAACTGACTACATAACAGAAAACATAAACAATAGCAACTTGAGTACAATGCAAAAGTTGTTGAATACTAGACTGGAAAATTTACAGCTCAGTTATGTTTATTCACAGAGCCAAGGACCATACAGCTGAGATGATCATACATATTTTATAATGATGCTATGGTAGAATGAGGGAAGACTACATCAGGACTCATCCCTCAAACTACAAAGCAAAACAATTTAGCGCCACTAATAACATTCCTTTTCCTGCACATGAATTTCCAAGTGAAGATCCCTTTTGCATTCTCACTTCAGTTACCTTGGATAATATGAAGTTAATTTGTTTGATGTATTAATAGTTTAATTTTGTGTACACATGATGTATGTGTCATAGAAATCTAAATGTTGAGTGTTTTGAAGACTACAAGAACAATGCTCACAAAATATAAAATAGGTAAAGGTAGTCTTGATTATGTTTATCTCTGAAGACAGACTCTTCAGTGTTAACAGTTTGCTGTGTCAAACCCCAGTTGCCATAAATTACTGGTGTTTCACAAGACTGCTTTGGGTTACTTTATTCATTGATTCATTCACGGAGGATCCCTGAAGATGTATATGTATGGATCAAAAATAAAGAATGCATTACTGCTTCAAAAGCAAAAGCAATCTTACCATGGGCTTAATGAAAAAATAAGAAAGGTGCCAACCAGATGGCATGTACCAGCAATGTTAACAATTTTATTGCTGGTACTGCTGTTAGGTTGAGCTCACTGGTGTCGGTTGGAGTGATTAGAATGCTGCTGTTGTACTATCGCAGCAGTGGTAGATATATGCAAGGGATATAATGGAAAATTAATTGTTTGCATGTGTGTGTTGTGTCGTGTCTGTATGTAAGTATGTGTATTTAAGATGAGTGGTTTGCATAGCAACAAACTGCACACACCTCTGCTAATGCACCTTTGTAGTTGGGATCTTGTAAGCAGCTTTGATATGCAGTGCAGCTCTGTTAGAATTGCATGAATACTTTTATTCATTTAATGTAGATAATCTGTATATCCACTAAATATCACCTATCTTCCTGGTACACAGTAATGCATCATCACCCTAATGTACTTTTTCCTCTGAAGTGAATATTGGCCAGTTCTCTGCATTTCTTTTTTTTTTACACTGGCCCTAAGCAGTGCATGATGTCTCTGAGGGAAGCCTAATGGTTAAGGTGTTTGCCTTACAAACACAAGGTGCAGGGTTTGAGTCTCACAAGAGATAATTGGCTAGTTAGCCTAGTACTATCCTATGAATCTCCCCTACAATGCTTTATGATGGTCTAGGAGGGCTAATAAGAAAAGACAAGACAATCTGATCTAAAATGACAGCAGGCATGAATATGCACCATAAATTCTGGCAGAGTTTTTCTTATGACCGCATGAGATCAAGAAGCAGAAAGAAAAGCATAGCAGCTGCTAGAAAATGTAGTCCCAGAATCAGTTACTGGATCCTGATAGAGTAGTAAACCATCATCTTGTATCTGTTATTTTGAGGCAATTATTTAATACTGATGTGTGATCCTTTCAGAACTGTGCCAACTTTGTCGTTAATACAAACCGTTTTATTCAGGACCATCTATTGCTCTCTAACAGGCCATGCTCCCAGGGGAAAGGGAAAACTGCACACTTCTACCAAGGAAGGCTGAAAAGCTTCTGATTGCCTGATTCTCTACACCTTGGTTGTGTCTGCATTCCAACTGCAGTAATGTAGATGCATAGACCAGAACATCTATTATGTTCATAGGTAGGTACTAGGCTATCAGCCCTGGGGCCTATACAAGCCTAGCCGAAAAGGTACCCTGGCTTTTGCCACTCAAGAAAATGATTTTCCTGTTGCCTCTTGCAGTAAACATTGTTAGAACATTTCATTGGATAAGCAGGTAAGTTGTTACATTCCTGTCTGTGTATGCAAAGGCAAGATTACCATGGCAAAGTATATATTTCCCTATGAGTGGCACAGATTTGGAGGAATTGGTCTAATGATGTCCTTGTCAAAGTGTACTTGTCCAAGGTTTTCCATCTGTCAGTATTTGTTAATTGATGTATAGCCTATATTTTCTGGCTGCTGACACCTTTCTTCATATTGTTTACTGAACTCCCTGTTTGTGCACCCTTAAGGTAACTCCTATCAGCATTTATAGTGACAGTCACGGCAGGTAACTGTAAAGTCTGTATCCTTTTCTAACATCTTATTCATTCTTTTTAAACTCTAGTGCAACCAGTAACCTGGACCACCGGTTACACCAGCATTTTGGAATATGCACTCTCTGTATAACTATGGTTATACCATTTAACACATTTTACTCAGTATTTTTGCAGCTCTGAATCGTTTAGGTGCCTGTATACTCTGCCCATCCACTTAAACATAACCCTCACACATATGTACAGTTTGTCCTGTTTGGTGCTATTATGTAAAGTAAAACATTGTTGTATAAGTACTCCTGAGTCTGAATACATGTTGTGAATCAGCATTACTCCGTGTACTAAAACTCCTGTATTTGAAATTGTCTCTACCAGCATTACATTGGTGTGGCTAATTTATGCATTGTGTACCAGGAACCCTGCCTATGCACAGCTCTTATGCATTAGCATTACATTGATATAACTGGTCATCTATCCATGCATACAAGTCACAGCCAACAGTGACTCTGTGAACAGTCCCTGCCATCCATGGGGTTTATTAGGCAAGTAGGAATAGAAGTAGATTGTCATGCCTTTTTTCTGCATATACACCTGGTAAGTATTTAGATTCCATCAATCCAACCAGCGCACTCAAAGAAAACCATGTGAAAACATGGAGAATGTGTAGACTCAGCATACAGGGCACCCAGTATACCTCTACTTATAGGGCACCCAGCATACCTCTGCTTATAGAGGACCCAGCATACCTCCTAATTGTCTATAATTTCACAGAATGCCCAGATTTGAGCCTTATAAAACGTGTGGTTTTCTAGCAAATCATTGAGGACTGAAATAACTAAATAATGGCAGACATTGGAGTTTCAGATTTTCCATCTTTCACATAATGTATGCTAATGCAAAACCTGTTATTCTAGCAACTTCCTAAGTTTGCAAGAATAATATTTAAAATCTGCCCCTGATTTTTGGGCTTTTGTGCTTTTTGCAGAATTCTTGTGCTAAGAGGTATGTGCCCAGTCAAGAATCAAGATAAAAGCCTCTTGCTGTGAGGTGACAATGCTGCTGACTGCAACACTGTAGTACTGAGCATAAGTCTTTTTTGAATGCCACTTTTATGCAGAGCATGAGCCAGACTGTGCATGCCATTTATTTGGATTGCATCATAAGCAATTTTTGATAGGTAGAGCAGAAGTGTCCATTTTAGTCAAGCTTGAGAAACAAAATTGTTAAATAGTTTTTACCCTATAGTCTTCCACATTAGTCAAACATTTCTTATTGGAAATGTGCGCACCTTATTCTTTCTGATAGTTTTAAAGTCAGTGCTCCTTCATTTCTCCCCATAATGTAATGAATTATTTAATAACCAAATAAACTGCCATAAAAATATATAATTTACAGTTATCAAGTCGTTTTGTACTGCCTACATTCCTTTGTTTTCAAGATTAGTTCTTATAACTACCTTCAATTTCCTTCTTGTGATTACCAGTTTGTATCTCCATCATCCATATCTATATCTACAGTGGATATAAAAAATGTACACACCCCTGTTTAAATGCCAGGTTTTTGTGATATAAAAAAAAAATGAGACCACAATAAATCATTTCAAAACTTTTCCCACCTTTAATGTGACCTATAACCCGTACAATTCAATTGAAAAACAAACAAATCTGTTAGGGGGAAAATATAAAAATAAAAAACATACAATAAGCTGGTTGCATAAGTGTGTACACCCTTAAACTAATACTTTGTTGAAGGACCTTTTGATTTAATTACAGTGTTCAGTCTTCTTGGGTACACACCTACCATCAGTTAAAGAGACTCTGATTAACCCCAAATAAAGTTCAGCTGTCCTAGTAGGGTTTTCCTGATATTTACTCAGTTGCCTGCTACAGCAAAAGCCATGGTTCGCAGAGAGCTTACAAAGCATCAAAGGGATCTCATTGTTGAAAGGTATCAGTCAGGAGAAGGGTACAAAAACATTTCTACAGCATTGGATATACCATGGAACACAGTGAAGACAGTCATCAAAAAGTGGAAAAAATATGGGACAACAGTGATGTTGCAAAGAACTGGACGTCCCTCCAAAACTGATAGAAAGACCAGACAAAAACTGGTCAGGGAGGCTGCCAAGAGACCTACAGCAACACTGAAGGAGATGCAGGAATTTCTGGCAAGTACTGGTTGTGTATTACATGTGACAACAATCTCCAGTAGTCTCCATATGTCTGGGCTATGGGGTAGGGTTGCAAGATGGAAGGCTTTTCTTACACAGAAAAACATCCGACCCAGCTAAAATTTGCAAAACAATACATCACGTCTCCCAAAAGCATGTGGGAAATGTGTTATGGTCTGATGAGACCAAGGTTGAACTTTTTGGCCACAAATCCAAAAAGTATGTCTGGCGCAAAACAACAATTCGCATCACCAAATGAACACCATCCCCATGGTGAAGCATGGTGGTGGGAGTTGCTTTTCTTTAGCTGAAACTGAGGCTTTAGTCAAGGTGGAGGGAATTATGAACAGTTCTAAATACCAGTCACTTTTGGCCCAAAACCTTCAGGCATCTGCTAGAAAGATGAAGAGGAATTTCACCTTTCAACACATCAATGGCCCAAAGCATACATCGAAATCGACAAAAGAATGGCTTCAGCAGAAGAAAATTAAAGTTTTGGAATGGTCCAGCTAGAGCCCAGACCTAAATCCAATAGAAAATCTGTGGGGTGACCTGAAGAGGGCTGTGCACAAGAGATGCCCTTGCAATCTGGAAAAGTGGGCATATATGCCAAGTCAAGATGTGCCATGCTGATAGACTCCTACCCAAGAAGACTGAATGCTGTAATTAAATCAAAAGGTGCTTCAACGGAGTATTAGTTTAAGGGTGTGTACACTTATGCAACCAGCTTATTGTATGTTTTTTATGTTTTATATTTTTCCCCCCAACAGATTTGTTTCTCAATTGACTTGTATTGGTTATAGGTCACATTAAAGGTGGGAAAAGTTTGACATGATTTATTGTGGTCTCAAAAACCTGGCATTTTAACAGGGTTGTGTAAATTTTTTATATCCACTGTATGTATACATGCAGACACACAATGCTGACATGGCATATACGTTTCAGCATATCACCATTATATGTAATCATGACAGGTTTGCATAATAAACTATAAAAAGTACCATATGCTACAGAAATATAAGCAGCAACAGTTGTAATTACAGAACAGCTATGTTATACGGGTTGGAGACAGTGGCATTGACAAAAAGGCAGGAGTCAGAGCTTGACGTGGCAGAGTTGAAGATGTCAAGATTTGCACTGGTTGTGACAAGGATGGACAGGATTAGGAATAAGCATATTAGAGAGTCAGCCCAGGTTGGAAGGTTTGGAGACAAAGCCAGAGAGGCAAGATTATGTTGGTTTGGACATGTGCTGAGGAGGGATGCAGAGTATATTGGGAAAAAAGATGCTAAGGATGAAGCTGCCAGGTAACAGGAAAAGAGGAAGGCCTAAGATGAGGTTTATGGATGTGGTGAGAGAGGACATGCAGGCGGTTGGTGTGACAGAGCAAGATGCAGAGGACAGGAAGAAATGGAAACAGTTGATCTGCTATGGCGACCCCTAACGGGAACAGCCGAAAGAAGAAAAAGAAGGTTGATTGATGAAATAAATTGTAAAAACAAAGACAAAGTGTATAAAGTGATTTTGTCATCAAAAATTCTTTACCTTTGCACTGCACAAGGCAGTGCAAGAAGTGCAGAACAGCATTTCTGCAGCATTATGAGAGATGTCTGGCAGCTCCTTTTGCTGGTGGAAAAGCTTTTTATATCACAGCTCTCCCTAAGAACATACCACTGAACTGGAAAAACTGGAAAGTAAACTTTAACCTCAGTAACATCATGGTAGTCAGAGTGAATTGTGACCATGGACTTTAAAGGGCGCATTGCTGCACATACGTGGAGGTGCACCCATTTCAGTTCATGGACACAGAGCTCACTCTGCCTACAGTGATGTCAGGATTGATCACAGTAGATTTATTTGGGCTGCGGATTATAAAAACTTTAGAAAGCTTTTTATTATAAAACAGCCCACATAAATACTAAATTACAATATCGGTGGACTGAGATACTTAAATGATTCTATGCCGCAAAGCACCAATGATCATGAGCAAATCACTTTAATTTTGTTAGAAAACATTACATGGCTGATATATTGCTCTCATTGTCACACAAAGCCAATAATGCCAAGGTAATGTAATAAAAAGGATGTGCTGTTATTAATTATTGCAACAGCATTTTAAATACTACACTTTTTCATATCAGTCAGAAAGATGCTATGTTTACAAGATCAAAACTTAAACTAGCTACAAATGCAGTCAGTACAGCCAATATACTCTTGCTTTACTTACTACTTTGCTTGCAGATCAGAGTCAATATGCAAATGTATTTCCATTTACAGATCCATAAAAAGTCATTCCTGGTCTGCAAAAATAACCTTAATAGTGGAATTCATAGACATTTTCTGCACAGCTGTGTAGATCGTGTGTGAGAATTTGCAATTGCTTGGTGTGAGCTGTACTAGTCATGAATGTCTAACCACCTGGTAGATGTTCTGAGCTGTCATCCTCATTACAGTGAAGTAACTATAGAAAATTATGCAGGTCTTATGGCAAGCAGGAGGGTTGGGCAATGAGGACATAGACAGTGCAAGTACTTCCCAGTAGCATGCCTTGGAGTGAGCTCTTATGGAGTAATATTATATGACACCATGAAAAGGAATGTAAGGAAAGAGGATTACTGAAGCATTCAGAACACTACAGCACAGTGCACAATTCTTGTGCATGACACTAGATAATCTGCAACCTTCAAGTACGTGTCTGAATAATCCTTCTGTGATATGACCACAACTTTCTTCTTAAAATGGGGTGGAAAGGTCGTGTATAGGGTAAGAAGGAAAGGCATAAAAGCAAGCAGATGGAAACATACAAGGGGAAGGTGATACCAGGTGGGAGGTTGGTATAATGGTTAAGGTGTTTAACTTACAGACACAAGGTGCAGGGTTTGATTCTCCCATGGGGTAATTGGCTTGGCTTAAAATAGCTCACAAAGGCAGTTAGCCTGGTACTAATCTCTGAACCTATGAATGCATCGGAAAGTACAAGCTGGAAAGGGTGGGGTACATTTTATTCTTTTGTGGGAATCAAAACCCTTCTTTCTATATATAAAGAGAGAAGTGATGTAGTAAAGTCTGTCCACATCATAGTATAATGTGTAAATAATTTTATTCTTCTCTTTCCATCTATTATTATATGATGCAGAATAGCATGTTCTTCATGTTTCATTGTTGCAGTCATTACATTTGGGTAATCCTGCTGGCAGGTTGCCCTCAGCCTGCCTGAATTCCAAAGTCTTGAGTCCTGCGTCGGCCGCTGTCACCCCTTCCCTGACATCAGGGGTATAAAAGAAACAGCCAACGTCTTCAGTCTTTCATGCTGTGCAGTGCCCAAAGCAGTTCGCAAGTGCCGGTCGGCCGACTCCTGAAATTTTCGTGTTTGAGTTTCAGAACCGAAGTCTTCAATAAAGCTAAGTACCCCATTGGGGAAACTTTTTTCTTGTTCCAGACCGATGTCAGAAAAAGTTAATAATTGTATTACTCGTGGAAAGCAAATACCTCATAAGGATTTTCATTCTTACTGTATTCTTTGCCTAGGCCCTGTCACAACATTTCTGGTTGTCGGTTTTGTGCTAGATTTAACCAATGCACTATTAAGCATCGGTATACTTTTGCTTTAAAGTATTTTGGTAGCAGGTTTAATTATCCTAAAATGTCGTCGGATAGCCATCCGACTACCGGAGTTTACAAAAGACGCAAAGAAAAGGATAGTGAAAAAACAACCGAGGCCCAAAACCGATGATAAAGCTTCTCCTAAGCCAGTCACCGGTTTGCCGGTTCTCAGTGAGGCGCTTTTGCAGCCCCTGACACCCGCTACTTTAGAGTCGCAGGCCACTACCGACTCCCACGTGGAGTCAGCCATGCCGCTGGATACTCAAAGTATTGGAGCCTCGGACGCTAATCCCTCAGATGGGTCCGGAGCCGCTGAGCAGGTACTGGCTTCTGAGTGTGTATTCAGACCACAACATCTTTACATTAAAACGACCAGCTTCAAAGACCAAGACTAAAGCAGCTTCTAAAGCAAAGAAACAAACTCAAGAGCCATGAGTACAGGCCTTTATGCCCAAAAAAAGAGATGATCAAGATGGCCGAAGACCAGATTACCTTGCTCAGGGGTTCCCATCCCTCTCCTGATAAGAGGCCTAGGCAAGAGACTGACTATGAATCTTCAGATCAGGTTTCTATTTCTTCTGATTCCTCTTCTGATCCGGGATATTCTTTATCCCCCTGTGAGTATTCTAATGCTGAAGGGATCTATACCTTCAGCATCCCCTCCTGAGGATTATTCCTTTGGGGAAACCTTGCATACCATGAGGAAGCATTTTCACTGGGAAAGCCAAGATTTTTCAGAATCTAAAAAGAGGCTCAGAGATTTCCTTTTACTACCACAGCACAGGCCTCTAGCCATTCCCCCTGTGTTAGACATTGTAGATGATGTGTTTTTGGAGTCTAGTTTGACCACTGACTCATTACCTCCAGCTCCTGTTAAGCCTGACAGATATTACAGGGTTCCTGACTCTCACAAATTTCTTTTTAAAAACCCTGCTGCTGACCCAGAAACTATTTCACGGGGTCCCAAGGGAGTTAAGGCCTCTTCAGCAAAAAAAAACAACCCCCTCTGACAGAGATTCAAGGGCACTGGATAGATGGGGAAACAAGGTTTACACATCTGCAACTTTGGCTATAAGGGCCTTAAACTGTCAGTTTCATATGCTAAAGTATCAGCAACATCTCGTGGGATTGCTTAAACAGAAAATTATGTTAAATTCTGAATGTGCTGAAAACAAGGAAATGCAGGATTTATTGCATGCAGCTGAACAAGTTGGAAAGCATACTTTGCAATGTGGTTTTGATTCTTTGGAGGCCTCCTACAGGGCCGTAGTTACGGGTCCTGTAATTAGGAGGCATGCTTGGTTAAAGGAACAAAATCTGCCTGATCATGTTAAAGTTAAGTTACTAGATGCACCTTTACAGCATGATACTTTGTTTGGTGCTAAGGCAGAAGAGGTGTTAAAGAAAATGCAAGACAAAGCTAAATCTAAGCAAACTGTTAAAGATTTTTTTTACAAGTACAGCCACCTAGGTTTAGTAGACACTGGCCTACAAAAAATTGGTCCTTTCTTGTGTCAGACAGACCTCAAAGGGGCAGATCCCAGGTGCAAGGTTGTTATAGGTCAAAACAACGGGGTGCTTCTACCTCCAAAGCCGGAGAAGATAAAGCACAAACATACAGACAGCAGTCCCAATGACTTTTCCCTGCCTGCACTAAGCACTTATCTTCTGGCAGCACCCTTAGGGGGAAAATTAGCACTTTTTTCTCAAAATTGGCACATTATAACCCAGGACAAATGGGTTCTAAATAGTGTCACAAGGCTACAAATTCCATTTCCATACTCTGCCAAAGGCAAACGGCTGGCCAGACCTGCCAAACAATCAATGGGCAGAGGCACAAAAACAAATTTTCATCCCTCATGGACATGGGGGCCATTCAGCAAGTACCAGAGCAAGAGCGGGGACAAGGATTTTACTCAAGACTGTGCTTGGTACCCAGAAAGGACAAGGCCTGGAGGCCGATACTGGACCTATCTATTCTGAACACATTCCTGGATATTCCAAATTTCAACATTTTGACTTTGCAGCAGCTTCTGCCCATGCTGGGCAAGAATGCTTGGCTTGTGACTTTAGATCTAAAAGAGGCATACCTGCATGTTCCAATCAGACAATCGTGCAGAAGACAGCTCAGATTCAAGGCTGGTTCAATACATTATCAATTCTCTGCACTGCCTTTTGGCTTATCTACTGTTCCCAGGGTCTTTACAAAGTGCCTGGCACCAGTAATTGCATTCTGCAGGCAAAGAGGAATACAAATATACCCTTACTTGGATGACTGTCTAATTTAAGCAGAGAACAAGGACATTCTTCAACATCTGGAGTTTGTGAAAAGACTTCTAACATCCCTAGGGTACACAGTCAACGAAAAGAAATCAAAACTAGTACCCTCTCAAGATATAACATTCCTGGGTGCAAGCTTGAATACAACTGCCCAGATGGTTTATCTCATGCCAGACAAACAAAGGCAACTGACTACCTATTTCACAATGTTGGCAACAAAGGCCCAGTTATCTGCAAGAAAAAATCTGCAGGCTTTGGGCTTCATGGCATCCTGCATACTACTAATTCCATATGTAAGACTGCATATGAGGAAACTTCAGTGGTACCTAAAAAGTGTTTGGACTCAACATTGCCACAGCCTGGAAACAATGATTACTCTCATTCCCTGCCTGCAACAGGAGTTTCGATGGTGGGCAAAGGCTTGTCACCAGAACAAGGGACATTACTCCCAGCCAGGCAGACACTAATAACGAATGCATCTGATTATACCTGGGGGGCCCCACATGGCAGGAAGATGCATTCAAGGCACATGGACCTCAAACCAAATGCATCTACATATCAATCAAAAAGAGATGCTAGCTGTTCAAAATGGCCTGACAGCCTTCAAGGACCTACTTCATCCGGGACAACTACTGATAAAGACAGACAACACCATGGTAATGTGGTATATAAACAAGCGGGGGGGGGTGCACATTCTTACCCCCTTTGTAGACTAGCCATGACATTGTGGGACACAGCTTTGACTTAACCAAGTACATTTGCAGGCACAATTCCTGCCCGGAAAGGAAAATACTCTGGCAGACAAACTAAGCAGAAACCTCATGGATCCCCATGAGTGGCAGCTGGATCCACAAGTCTTCAGCATGATAACAAGGAAATGGGGATGCCTGGACATAGATCTATTTGCATCCCTCACAACTACCAACTAAAAAGATTTTGCACAAGGACTTATCACAGACAAGCATGGAAAGTGGACGCCCTATCTTTCAGCTGGAAAAACCTATCAGTATATGCCTTCCCTCCACTGCCTCTCCTCCCCAGGTACTCCTAAAGGTCAGACAGGAGAAACCAAAGATGATACTGATTGCCCCAGACTGGCCCCGCCAGTACTGGTATCCAATCCTAAGGAACTTGTCTCTTTACCCAGCTTGGACCGTACCTCAATTACCTCATCTACTGTGCCAGCAAAACAATCAGATCCTGCACAGCCCAGCTCAGGACATTAAACCTGGCAGCATGGCAGATAATGTAGTCCTACAAAAAACACCTCTCAGCAAAGCTGTGATGGATGTCATTCTGGAAGCCAGACGGCCTAGTACAAGAAAGTCTTATGCTGGAAAATGGAAGAGATTCTGTGCTTGGAACCAGGCACAAGGAACTGATACAACTGTACCAAATATTCCTCAGATTTTGCAATACTTAACTGAGATGCTGGACAAAGGCCTATCCTTTTCATCAATTAAAATTCATGCCTCTGCCATTTCGGCTCATTACAATACAGAGCCACCAATTTTTTCTCATCCTTTATTAAAGCAGTACCTCCGAGGAGCCAAAAATTAAGGCCTCCAAGGAGATCACCAATACCTGTATGGGACCTCAACTATGTCTTGGTAAAGCTCACCCTGCCTCCTTTTGAGCCAGCTGCCACTGTTGATATAAAGTTTTTATCTTGCCAAACAGCTCTGCTCCTAGCAATTACTTCTGCAAGATGAGTTTCAGAGCTACAGGCGCTCATGGCTGGTGGAACCTTGTATCATTTTTATCCAGACAGGGTCTTTCTGAGAACAAACCCATCATTTATGCCTAAAGTGGTGTCCAGTGTGGCACTTAACCAAACTATTCATCTGCCAACTTTTTATCCAAATCCACAGAACAAGGGGGAGAGAATTCTGCACTCTTTGGATGTACACAGACAGCTTAGATTCTACCTGGACAGAACCAAAGCTTTCAGGAAGACAGAGCAATTACTAGTAGCATATGCATTGCTGCAGGATCACAAGGAAATGCTATCTCAAAGTAGACTATTTCAAAGTGGATAGGCCACTGCATTTGTTTATGTTACTTGCACCATGGCAAGCCAGTGCCTAAGGGCATTAGGCCACATTCCACCAGAGCTGCAGCCATTTCAGCAGCCTTTCTCAGGGGAGTACCAACCTGAGACATTTTAGAGGCGGCTACTTGGAGTTCAGTGCACACCTTTACAAAGCATTATCATCTGCCATTCTACTCTAAATCCAGGGCAGGCTTTGCCAATGCAGTTCTGCAGGGCCTCATACTCGCTCCTAATGCTGTTTAGCTCCAGCCTCCCAACCATAGCTTTGGGACTCTACCCAAATGTAATGACTGCAACAGTGAAACACGAAGAACATAGTAGAGTTGTGTACACTTACCATAAATGTAGATGTTTGAGTGTATTCACTGTTGCAGTCCAGGTTACCCACCCACCCACCATCCCCCTTTTTTCTATGGATCTTATCTTTCCTTCTCTGATTTATATAACCTATGTGGTGTATTTGCTTATAGATGAAGGTAAAATTTATATTGGTGCATTTTTTGATTTATATATATGCAATTTGGCTACCCTTTTAAGGGGCACCTGACATCTGGGGCAAGAAAAACTGAAGAAAATGGCGTTGGCTGCTTCTTGTATACCCCTGATGTCAGGGAAGGGGTGACAGCGGCCGACGCAAGACCCAAGACTTTGGAATTCAGGCCGGCTGAGGGCAACCTGCCAGCAGGATTACCCAAATGTAATGACTGCAACAGTGAATACACTCGAACATCTACATTTATGGTAAGTGTACACAACTGTACTTTCCTGCATGTACATATTGCAGATATCATGCCTAAAATGCTTTTATGTTCTGTTTGTTTAGTCTGTGCTACAAATGGTATATTGTAAAGACAATTTTGAGAATGTGAATATCTACATATCTGTACATGTTTTGTAACTTGTTTTGACTGGCATTTGTTTATCATCTTAGAAGTTCTGGAATATCTTGCTATTTGTTCCACTGTTCTGTTTTGCACTGTTGCAATTGTTGCTGTCTGAACCTGGGTTGTGGCAAAAAAAAAAAAAAAAAGAGTCAGTGGACCAGTCCCACCTACCCATTTATGAAATGTAATAAATAACAATAAGTAAATGAAGAATATGATATGCAAGGGGAAACGGGTCTATATTAGAGCATCGAAGTTTAAAAACTTCGAATGTTCTAATATCGAACTCTACTCGGCGTAAGCTGAAAACATCGAACATACAGAACAGCGAATTTTTTCCTAGGGAAAAAAATTTGCTGTTCCAAAATGCACACAAGACAAGCACACCAAACAAACAGCAATCCACACACCTACACCTACACCTAAAATCTTACACCTAACCCTACACTGAACTATACACACACCACTAACTATCCACTTACCTTAAGCCAAACCCTAACCCTAAGATGTTCTTCATGTTTCCCTGTTGCAGTCATTACATTTCGGTAATCTGCTGGCAGGTTGTCCTCAGTCGGCCTGATTAACAAAGTCTTGGGTCCTGCGTCAGTTGCTGTCCCTTCTTCCATGACATCAGGTCGTCAGGGGTTTAAAACATGCATCTGATGATATTACATCAGTCTTCCGTGCCGTGCGGTGCCCGAAGCAGAAGCAGTTCGCAAGTGCTGGTCGGCCAACTCCTGAAGTTTTCATTTTTGAGTTTCAGAACAGAAGTATTCAACTTAAAGCTAAGTACCCCATTGGGGAAACTTTTTCTTGCTCCTTACCAATGTCAGTAAAAGTTAATAATTGCATTACTTGTGGAAAGCAAATACCTCATAAAGATTTTCAGTAGTGGTGCTGCGGTAGCGTTGTTGCCTCACAGCAAGATGTTGTCACGTTCGATTCTCAGCTAGACCATCTTCTGTGTGGAGGCATGCATGAATGGGCATGCCTTCGTTGAAGGTTGTGCGTCAGGGCTGGTAACTCGGCATGTAAAAATCAACTACCAATCATTAGCAGACTGGAGTTCCGCTGTGGCGACCCCTAACCGGGATAAGCTGAAAGACACAACAACAACTGTGTTCCTTGCCTAGGCCCTGACCATGATGTACCTTGCTGTCGGTTTTGTGCTTTATTTAATCAGCGCACTATCTGTCGTCGGTACATTTTTGCCTCTAAATATTTCGGTTCTTGGTTTAATTATCCAGAAATGTCATCAGTTAGCCATCCGACTACCGGGATTCTGAAAAAACGCAAAGATAAAGACAGATACAGGCCGCCGAGGTCTAAAACTGCCGCCGACACATCCTAAGCCAGTCGCCAGTTCGCCAGTACTCAGTGAGGCGCTTTTGCAGCCCTGATACTGCTACTTCTGATTCGCAGGCCTCTACTGAGACCCAGTCAGAGTCCGGTATGCCGCAAGATGCTTCACTTATGGAACCCGCGGATGTCTCTACCTTGGATGGGTCCAGAGCCGCTGTGCAGGCACCAGCTTCTGAGGGTGTATTCAGGCCTACAGACTTGCATATTAAATCGACTCCACCTTCATTACTAAGGCCTAAATCTCGATCTTTGTCTAAAAAACCGACGCCCAGGCCACATGTTCAGGCCCCTATGCCTAAAAAACAAATGATCAAAATGGCTGAAGATCTAATTACTCTAATCAGGGGTTGTCAACCCCCCCCCCCTCTAAGAGGCCTAGGGCTGAGCTTGATTATGAATCTTTTGATCAGGATTCTGTTTCTTCTGACTCTTCTAATGACCTAGATGTGTCCATACCTACTTATTAGGATTCTGATGCAGAGGATTTCATTCCCTCTGCTTCCCCTCCTGAGGATTTTTCATTTGGGGAAACTTTACATACCTTAAGGCAGCATTTCCACTAGGAAAGTCAGGAATGTTCTGATTCAAATAAGAGACTTAGGGATTTCCTTCTTCTACCTCAGCATAGGCCTTTGGCTATACCTCCTGTACTAGACATTGTTGATTGTGTTTTCGGAATCCAGTATGACCCCTGATTCCCTGCCTCCGGCTCCTAGTAAACCTGACAGATACTACAGGATTCCTGAGTCCCACAAGTTCCTTTTCAAAAATCCTGAATGCCCAAGGGCATTAAGGCTTCTACTGCTAAAAATCCACCCCCTTCTAATAGAGACTCCAGGGCGCTGGCTAGATGGGGTAAGAAGGTTTATACTTCTGAAACCTTGGCAATCAGGGCTTTAAACTGCCAATTTCATATGTTAAAATATCAACAGCATATTATTGGACTGCTTAAATAGAAAATGATGTTGATTCCTGACTGTGTGGAAAATAAAGATTTACAGGATTTATTGCATTCTGCTGAACAAGTTGGAAAACTTACTTTGCAATGTGGTTTTGATTCTTTAAAAGCCTCTTGCAAGGCTGCTGTTACTGGGTCTCTGCATGCTTGGCTTAAGGAGCAATCTTTGCCTGATCATGTTAAAGCGAAATTGTTGGATGCTCCTTTAAATCAGGCCCTCCTGTCTGGCAATAAGGCTGAAGAAGTTCTAAAAAAGATGGAAGATAAAGCTAAATCTATGCAAACTGTTAAAGATTCTTTACAAGTGCAACCTCCAAGATTTAGTAGACACTGACCTACTAAGAACTGGTCTTTTCCAGCTCCTTCCAGATCCTCTCAAGCCAAACCCAGACACACCAAAAGCACCAGGTTTCAGTCCCAGGGGACTCTCAGAACTAAGCAATGGGGGGGGCTCCACTTCCACTTCCAAATCTGGAAATAACAAGACACCCCTCTATGGTAAACAGTCTCAATGACTTCCTTTTAAAATTCCCAAGCACTTACCTTTTAGCTGCCCCTTTGGGGGGAAAGATTGCTCTTCATGCAAAGAACTGGGAACTCATAACCCAGGACAAATGGGTTTTAAGTATAGTGTCCCAGGGATACAGATTTCACTTCCACATGTTGCTAACACCAAACGGGTGGCCAGACCTGCCCCCAAATCAGTGAGCAGAGGCTCAAAAACAAGTACTTTCCCTCTTAAACATGGGGGCTATTCAACCAGTACCAGAAGAGGAAAAGGGACAAGGTTTCTATTCCAGGCTTTTTCTGGTACCTAGAAAAGACAAATCATGACGTCCAGTTCTGGACCTGTCTACTCAACACCTTTCTGGACATTCCAAAATTCAAGATGCTGACTCTTCACCAGTTACTTCCTATGTTAGGCAAAGATGCCTGGTTGGCAACTCTAGATTTAAAAGAAGTATACCTGCACATCCCAATCCGGGAATCTTGCAGAAGATACCTATGCTTCAAAGCAGGCTACTTGCATTATCAGTTCTCTGCACTGCCCTTTGGCTTGTCTACTGTGCCCTGGGTATTCACAAAGTGAATGGCTCCAGTTATTGCATTTTGCAGGCAAAGAAATATTCAAATATATCCATACCTGGACGATTGCCTCATTCAGGCAGAAAACCAGGGCATACTTCTAAATCATGTGGCATTTGTAAAAAGGGATGTTCATCGTGTTTCACTGTTGCAGTCATTACACTTGGGTTATCCTGCTGGCAGGCTACCCACAGTGGGTTATCCTGCTGGCAGGCTACCCACAGTCGACCTGAATTCCAAAGTCTTGGTCCGGCATCGGTTGCTGTCACCTCTTCCCTGATGTCAGTGCGCCAGGGGTATAAAAGATGCAGCTGATGCCATTTTCTTCAGTCTTTCGTGCTGCACGGTGCCCAAAGCAAAAGCAGTTCGCAAGTGCCGGTCAGCCGACTCCTGAGGTTTTCGTGTTCAAATTTCAGCTCTAAAGTCTTCATTTAAAGCTAAGTACCCCATTGGGGAAACTTTTTTCTTGCTCCAGACCGATGTCAGAAAAAGTTAATAATTGTATTTCTTGTGGGAAACAAATACCTCATAAGGACTTCCATTTTTATTGCATTCCTTGCCTAGGCCCTGATCATGACGTCGCTAATTGTAGGTTTTGTGCTAGATTTAACCAATGCACTATTAAGAGTCGGCACGATTTTGCATTTCACTGCTTTGGCCAAAGATTTAATTGCACAATGTTGTCAGATAGCCATCTGACCACCACAATTCACAAGAAATGCAAGGAAAAGGACAGGCATCCGAGGTCCAAAACTGACGACGAGGCTTCTAAGCCAGTCGCCGGTTCTCAGTGAGGTGCTTTTGCAGCCCCTGCCGCCCACTACCTCAGAGCTGCAGGCCGCTTCCGACTCCCATGTGGAGCCAACTAGGCCGCACGAAACTCAAGGTATTGGACACTCAGAAAATATCCCTTCAGATGGGTCCGGAGCCGCTGAGCAGGCATCTGCTTCTGAAGGTGTTGTCAGGCCTACACAGTTATATGTAAAACCGACTTCAGCAAAGGCAAAGACTAAAGCTCCACTAAAGACAAAGAAACAAGTACAGCAATCCCATGGACAGGCCTCCATGCCTAAAAAACAAATGCTCAAAATGGCCGAAGACCTAATTACTTTAATCAGGGGTTCCCATCCCCTCCCTGATAAAAGGCCTAGGCAAGAGACAGAATATGAATCTTCAGATCAGGTTTCCATTACCTCTGATTCCTCTTCTGAACATGAATACTCTCTTCCTCCCTATGAGGATTCTGATGCTGAAGAATCTATCCCTTCAGCCTCTCCTCCTGAGGATTATTCTTTTGGGGAAACCCTGCATACCATGAGAGAGCACTTCCACTGGGAGAGCGAAGACTACTCAGAATCTAAGAAAAGGCTTAAAGACTTCCTTTTACTTCCACAGCACAGGCCTCTTGCTATTCCTCCTGTTTTAGACATTGTAGATGATGTATTTTCAGAGTTCGGACTGTCTCCAAACTCTTTACCTGCAGCACCTGTTAAGCCAGACAGATACTACAGGGTTCCAGATTCCCATAAATTTCTTTATAAAAACCCTGCTGCTGACCCAGAAACTATATCTCAGGGTCCCAAAGGGGTCAAGGCTTCCACTGCTAAAAACCCTATCCCCTCAGACAGGGATTCAAGGGCACTGGACAGATGGGGGAAAAAGATTTATACTTCTGCTACCTTTGCTGTAAGAGCTTTAAATTGTCAGTTTCGTATGCTTAAATATCAGCAATACTTAATGTCACAGCTTAAAATGTTGACAAATTCTGAATGTGCAGAAAACAAAGGAATGTAGGATTTATTGCATGCAGCTGAACAAGTGGGAAAGCATACTTTGCAATGTGCTTTTGACTCTCTGGAGGCCTCCTGCAGGGCCGCTGTTACAGGTACTGTCATTAGGAGGCATGCTTGGTTAAAGGAACAGAATCTGCCTGATCATGTTAAAGCAAAATTATTAGATGCTCCACTACAGCATGATACTTTGTTTGGTGTTAAAGCAGAAGAGGTGTTGAAGAAAATGGAGGACAAAGCAAAATCTATGCAGTCAGTTAAGGATTTCTTACAGGTACAGCCAGCCATATTTAGCAGGAACTGGCCTTCAAAAAATTGGTCCTTTCCAGTGTCAGACAGGCCACAAAGAGGCAGATACAGATGCCCCAGAGGCAAATCCCAGCCCCAAGGCTCATACAGGTCTAAACAATGGGGTGCTTCTATCTCCAAAAGCGGAGAAGACAAATCTCAGCCATACAGGAAACAGTCCCAATGACTTTCCTCTGCCAGCACCAAGCACTTATCTTTTGGCAGCCCCCTTAGGGGGGGAAACTAGCACTTTTTTCTCAAAACTGGCACATGATCACCCAGGACAAATGGGTTTTGAATATAGTGTCACAGGGCTACATGTTCCATTTTCTCACCCTGCCAAGGTCAAAAGGTATGCCAGACCTGCCACACAATCAATGGGCAGAGGCACAAAAAAAAGTTTCATCTCTCATGGACATGAGGGTCATTCAGCGAGTGCCGCAGCAAGAGCAGGGACAAGGATTTTACTCGAGACTCTTCCTGGTACCCAGAAAGGACAAAGCCTGGAGACCAATACTCTACCTATCTGTTCTAAACACATTTCTGGACATTCCAAAATTCAAAATGTTGACTCTGCAACAATGTCTGCCCATGCTGGGCAAGAAGGCTTGGCTTGTAACATTGGACCTAAAAGAGGCATACCTGCATGTCCCAATCAGACAATCTTGCAGAAGATACCTCAGATTCATAGCTGGCTGAATTCACTACCAATTCTCTGCACTGCCCTTTGGCTCATCTACTGTGCCCAGGGTCTTCACAAAATGCCTGGCACCAGTAATTGCATTTTGCAAGCAAAGAGGAATTCAAATATATCCTTACTTGGACAACTGCCTTATTCAAGCAGAGAACAAGGACATTCTACTAAAGCATCTGGCGTTTGTAAAAAGATTACTAATTTGCCTAGGGTACACAGTAAACCAAAATAAATCAAAACTAGTACCCTCTCAAGAGATAATATTCCTGGGTGCAAGCTTAAATACAACTGCCCAGATGGCTTATCTCATGCCTGACAAACAAAGGCAACTGACTTCTTACTTCAAAATGTTGGCAACAAAGACCCAGTTATCTGCAAGAAAAATTCTGCAGGCTTTGGGTTTCATGGCATCCTGCATTCTGCTAATTCCATATGCAAGACTGCATATGAGGAAACTACAATGGTATTTAAAAAGTGTTTGGACTCAACATTGCCACAGCCTGGAAACATTAATTATCCTCATTCCCTGCCTGCAACAGGAGTTTCGATGGCGGGCACAGGCCTGTCACCACAACAAGGGACAGCCATTCCTTTACCCACAGCTAGGCAGACATTAAAAACAGATGCATCAGACTATGCCTGGGGGGCACACATGACAGGAAAATGTATTCAGGGCACATGGTCCACAAGCCAAATGCATCTTCATATCAATCAAAAAGGGATGCTAGCTGTTCAAAATGCCCTGACAACCTTCAAGGATCTGCTTCATCCAGGACAACTGCTGATAAAGACGGATAATACTACAGTCATGTGGTACATAAACACGTTCCTATCCCCTCTGCAGATTAGCCATGACTTTGTGGGACACAGCATTGACTTACCAAGTACACCTGCAAGCACAATTCCTGACAGGAAGGATAAATACTCTGGCAGACGAACTAAGCAGAAACCTCACGGATCCCCACGAGTGGAAACTGGATCCACAAGTCTTCAGCATGATAACAAAGAAATGGGGATGCCCAGACATAGATCTATTTGCCTCCTCTCACAACTGCCAACTACAGAGATTCTGCACAAGGACTTATCACAAGCAAGCATGGAAAGTGGATGCTCTATCATTCAGCTGGAAAACCCTAACAGTATATGCTTTCCCTCCTCTGCCTCTCCTCCCCAAGGTACTCCTAAAGGTCAGACAAGAGAAGCCAACAATGATTCTGATTGCCCCAGACTGGCCCCCAATTCTAAAGAGCTTGTCTCAGTGCCCAGCCTGGACATTACCTCTAATTCCTCACTTACTGACCCAACAAAACAATCAGATCCTGCACAGCCAACTCCGGACCCTAAATCTGGCAGCATGGCGGATAATGTAGCCATTCATAACACACTTCTCTCTAAAGCAGTGATGGATGTTGTTTTGGAAGCCAGGAGGCCCAGTACCAGAAAATCGTCCGCAGAAAAATGTAAGAGATTCTGTGCTTGGAATCGGGCACAAGGAATTGACACGTTTGTACCAAATATTCCTCAGATTTTACAATACTTAACTGAGATGCTGGACAAAGGCCTATCCTTTTCATCAATTAAAATCCATGTCTCTGCCATTTCAGCACATTACAATACGGAACCACCTATTTTTTTAAATCCATTGCTAAGGCAGTACCTCAGAGGGGCCAAAAACATAAGACCTCCAAGGAGAGCAATGATACCTGCATGGGACCTCAATTATGTCTTGGAGAAACTCACACTGCCTCCTTTTCAGCTAGCCAATACAGCTGAGATAAAGTGCTTATGGAAACAGCTCAGCTCCTAGCAATAACCTCTGCAAGATGAGTCTCAAAGTTACAGGCACTCATGGCTGTGGAACTTTTTATCATTTTCCATCCAGACATGGTTTCTCTGAGGACAAACCTGACATTTATGCCTAAGGTAGTGTCCAGCGTGGCCCTTAACCAAACCATTCATTTGCCTACTTTTTATCCAAACCCACAGACTAAGGGTGAGAGACTCTTGCATTCTTTGGACATACACAGACAGCTATGCTTCTACTTGGACAGAACTAAAGCTTTCAGAAAAACTGAGAAACTCTTAGTGGCATATGCTGCAGGATCACAAGGAAAGGCTATCGCAAAGCAGACTATTTCAAAAGGGATAGGCCACTGCATTTGTTTCTGCTATTCACAACATGGTAAATCAGTGCCTAAGGGCATTGGGTCACATTCAACCAGAGCAGCAGCCACGTCAGCAGCCTTCCTCAGAGGAGTACCAACCAAAGACATTTTAGAGGCTGCAACTTGGAGTTCAGTGCACACTTTTACAAGGCACTACCACTTACCTCTCTACTCTAAATACAGAGTAGGCTTTGCCACTGCAGTTCTGCAGGGCCTTATAGCCTCTCCTAACCCTATTTAGACCCAGCCACCCAACCTCAGCTTTGGGATTCAACCCAAGTGTAATGACTGCAACAGTGAAACACGAACATAGTACAGTTGTGTACTTACCATAAATGTAGATTTTCGCGTGTATTCACTGTTGCAGTCCAGGTTACCCACCCACCATCCCCCTTTTCTTTGCTGGGACTTCTCTGTACTTCTCTATTCTATACAACCTATGTGGTGTATTTGCTTGTAGATGAGGGAAATGTTTACTTTAGTGCATGCATACTTATTGGCATTATTTTAGCCTACCCTTTTGGGGGCACCTGACATCTGGGGCAAGAAAAACTGAAGAAAATGGTGTTGGCTGCTTCTTTTATACCACTGGCGCACTGACATCAGGGAAGAGGTGACAGCAACCGATGCTGGACCGAGACTTTGGAATTCAGGCCGACTGCGGTTAGCTTGCCAGCAGGATAACCCAAGTGTAATAACTGCAACAGTGAATACACCCGAACATCTACATTTGTGGTAAGTACACAACTGTACTTTCTAACTTGTCTGGGGTACACCATAAATGAAAAGAAATCACAACTGGTACCCTCTCAGCAGATTACATTCTTGGGAGCAAGCTTTAATACAACTGTCCAGATGGCTTTCCTCACACCAGAGAAGCAAATTCATTTGGTAACTTACTTCAAACAAGTGGCCACAAAAACCCTGCTATCTGCAAAACAAATACTGCAAGCCTTGGGCTTCATGGCCCCCTGCATTTTTCTAATTCCATATGCAAGATTGCATATGAGGAAACTGCAGTGGTACTTAAAAAGTCTATGGAGTCATCATTGTCACAGCCTGGAAACAATTCCTATCATACCTTGCCTACACCTGGAATTCCTATGGTGGGCAGAGGCCTGCCACCAAAATAAAGGACTGCCATTCACACTACCCCCTGCCACCCAAACCCTAACTACAGATGCATCACACTATGCATGGGGGGCTCACCTGGCAGGGAAGTGCATTCAGAGCAAATGGAACCCAAATCAAATGCACCTATATATCAATCAAAAAGAAATGTTAGCTGTACAGAATGCTCTGACAGCCTTCAAGGACTACATTCTTCCAGGACAACTAATGGTAATGACGGACAACACCACGGTTATGTGGTACATAAACAAGCAGGGGGGTACACATTCTTACCACCTCTGCAGACTAGCCATGGCATTGTGGAACACAGCCTTGAGCTACTAAGTGCTGTGATGGATGTCATCTTGGAGGCGAGAAGACCTAGTACTAGAAAATCTTATGCTGACAAATGGAAAAGATTCTGTGCCTGGAACCAGTCTTTAGGGATGAGCACGGCAGCGCCCAGTTTACCTCAGATTTTGCAATACTTAACTGAGTTCTTCACAAGGGCCTGTCTTTTTCCTCTATTAAAATCCACACCGGGTATTTCAGCTCACTATAACACAGAACCAACCTCTTCTCTCATCCCCTGCTCAGGCAGTATCTCAGAGGGGCAAAGAACTTGAGACTACCCAGGAGAGATCCTACCCCTGCCTGGGACCTTAACTTTGTTTTGGAGAAGCTCACTCTACCTCCTTTCAAGCCAGCTGCTACTGCAGACTTAAAATTTTTCTCTTGGAAAACAGCCTTCCTTTTAGCAATCACTTCAGCTAGAAGGATATCTGAATTACAGGCCCTTTTGGCAGTGGAGCCTTTCATCATCTTTCATGCGGATAGGGTATCTCTGAGGACCAATCCATCCTTCATGCCCAAGGTGGTTTCCAGTGTGGCTCTTAATCAGTCCATTCATTTGCCAACCTTCTTTCCCAATCCACAGAACAAAGGGGAATGGATTCTGCATTCCTTGGATGTGCACAGACAACTTAGATTCTACTTGGACAGGACTAAATCTCGAAGAAAATCTGAACAATTGCTGGTAGCATTTGCTGCAGGGGCATAGGGGAAGGCTATTTCAAACAAACCATTTCTAAATGGATAAGCCATTGCATTCATTTCTGCTATAAGCACCATAGAAAACCTATCCCCCAGGGGATCAGATCTCACTCCACCAGGGCTGCATCTACTTCTGCAGCCTTTCTCAGAGGTGTTCCTACCAAGGATATTCCAGACGCTGCTACCTGGAGTTCTGTACATACTTTCACCAAGCATTATCATTTACCAATTTTCTCTAAATCCAGAGCTGGCTTTGCCACTGCTGTCTTGCAGGGCCTTCTAGCTGGCCCTAATTCTGTATAAACTCCTCCTCCCAACCATAGCTTTGGGAATCTACCCAAATGTAATGACTGCAACAGTGAAACATGAAGAACATAGTACAGTTGTGTACACTTACCATAAATGTAGATGTTCGAGTGTATTCACTGTTGCAGTCCTGCTTACCCTCCCTCCAGCCCCCTACTGTTCTCTGGCTATACCTCTGCTTTTTTTTTACTATGCTTAAAAGCCTTTTTGGTTGGAGATATATTTTTGTGTTTTTAATTTTATTTGCTCCCCATTAGGGGGGCACCTGACATCTGGGGCAAGACAAACTGATGTAATGGCGTCGGATGCATGTTTTATACCCCTGATGACCTGTCATCATGGAAGAAGGGACAGCAACCGACGCAGGACCCAAGACTTTGTTAATCAGGCCGACTGAGGCCAACCTGCCAGCAGATTACCCAAATGTAATGACTGCAACAGTGAATACACTCGAACATCTACATTTATGGTAAGTGTACACAACTGTACTGTCCATCACTATCGCACACTCACCTCACCCACGCCCTAACCCACCTACCCCACCCTAACATCCACACAATCGTACACTTACCTGACCCGTGTCCTAACCCTAACTCACCTAACCCACCCTAACCCTCACGTCCACACAATCGCACACATACCTAACCCATACCCTAACTACCCTATCCCGCACTCAATCACACACTTACTTGAACCCGACCTGTAACTTTCCACCACAGCACTGAAAATACCGAAGCAACAGAAACGGACAACCGAATTCTTTCCCTAGGTAAAAATTCGGTTTTCTGTTGCTTCGATATTTTCAGCTTTCGCTAAATAGGGTTCGATATTAGAACATTCGAAGTTTTGAAACTTCAATGTTCTAATATAGGCCTGGGAAAACTGGGAATGTAAGCAAGTATAGGATAGTTTATGAGAAGAAATAGACAAATATGAAACAATGTAAACAAACAATGGTAGTTTTGCACACACAAGGTTGAGGGGACAAGGGATGGACGCATACACGGAGAGGGTAGACTAGTGGTTGTGAAGAGGGTAAGACCATGCACAAAGTATGGGGTAAGAGACAATGGGAAGAGGTTCATATGAGGCAGGAGGTAGAGTGGGGGTACTGGCTACATTTGCACTATCAAGGTGGCACAGAGTTTAACCTACTACTTGATGATCCCACATCGGGGATTCCTGGCCATCCGTTGGTCCAGTGGTTGGGGCCTACTGTTTGCTCCATGAAGGACTGTGTGGCCATGGCATTGTCCCACCTGATTCTCCATCACTATCTCAGTCAGCTACAGCAGCTGTGGCTGGTCCACAGGTGGCAGGACATGAATGTCCACCTGAGAGGAGTCTTAACCCTCTTCCTTGTGAAGCAACCATGTACTCAGCATCAGACCAACCACGTGCCACATCAGTGGGAAGACGAAGTGGTGAAGGTGTCTGGGCCTTGTCTTCCTCCTTCAGTGAACTTGCATAGTAGAGACATAATGGAAAGGTTGCCATGAGTGTGCTGTATGTTGTAAGTACAGTCAATTCTGGACAGATTGCATTCTTTTACACCTTGTCTTGTAGCCAGCCTCTCCAGCCTCCTGTGGCATTTCACCTGATTAAAATGTATCTGTTTATAAGCTGAAAGAACAAAGTGCACAAACTAAGCTATTTGAGTGAGTGGTATGCATTTTGCAGGAGTACATCATCAAAAATGCAAACCATCTTGGAGTGTCCTCTTTGCACACCTTCTTCATCATCCTAGAGCAAGTGAGGCATGTAACACCAGTGGTTATCATAACAATGTCTGCATTGCTGTGCAAGCTGTGAAATGCCTGTAGCTATAGATAACTTCTGGCCAAGGTCATACCGGGTATCCAACTTCTTGCAGTCCTCATAATGACCCAGATGCTGCTGTTTGTGGTAATTGTAAAATCATTATCTCCTTCACGCATCATGCAGGAGTTCTACACTTTCAAGTACTAGAAGGCACCATTGCCCTACAGGATGCTAAAAGTTAAAAAAAAGTGTAGCAAAAATGGCAGACAGTCGCATAACTCCGCATGTTGGAGATACACATTCTGAGCAAGAATTCACTGCTCATTTGCACAACATGCATGCATGTATAGGTCTCATGCACTAGGCCTGGGCATCCATGGACATGATGAGGCTGTCATGCCCCTGCTGTGTGAAAAGGGTTTAGTGTGCAAAAGTGAAATAATGCAGTTCATAGACATTTATTCTTATGTGTAATGAAAATTGAATTCAGACTTTGTATTCAATTGGTAAAGCACACAGTACTGTGCCATTGTTTTCTGATTTTTTTTTTTATCCGTAGATATCTGGATTTCCTTGATAAGGTAATATCAGATAGTAGGGGCATAATAGAATAGTAGACATGTTAACTAGTTGTATTTGTATGTATTGACAGGATGATTTCAGATATTTGCTCTGATTGCCTACATGTTCAAGTGACTACAGTTGCAGTTAAGGTGCTTTACAGTGGGACTTTACAATGCCATGTCAGCAGACCATCTTACAAGCCGACTTCTCTCAAAAAGTATGAGCTGAAGTGTAGTATACTGTATTGGGGCTGCATTCTGTAAATATCTGTGTCTATGAACCATGTATATTCTCAGTTCCAGTACACAGTATCATAGCAGTATGTATTTATGTAATCCCCTTGTCTAAATGTCCACACGATGAGCCTAACACTGGCTGGATAATTTCAGCAATACTGAGAATGACATTCTGCTATAGGCTTTCAGAAGTGTGGCCTACAGCTGATGGGTAGAAGGCATATAGACCAAATGTTGTGAGGTCCTGTGTGGCAGTCCATGCTTTGGGACATCATAGGGGTGGATGATCACAATTACACATTCGTCCAGTGTTATGACCAGCATGATTAACTATGCCACGCAGAAGGCACTAGACATTGTAAAGAAAAAATTTACCATAGCGGTGCTCCTTTCAGTGTTCAGAATACTGACAGATGTGGAGGAGTTTCTTGTATCACTGGGAGGAGAGGGAGATGCAACAGAATTTATACCTGGTGGTGATCTGGATATGGGTGCTGAGCTGACTCATTTCACTCTTGCCTCAGTGGGTGACAGAACAGGCTAGTAATATGTAGCAGAGGTTTTCATATACAATTATTACACATACTGGGTGTATCTTAGCTAAGTATCTATGATGTACACTTCTTTTTATAGGCACATAGGGAATGCAACAGGATACTGCAAACAAGATAAGATTGTATAACAAAAAAATTGATTCATTTACACCCTCATCCTGCATGCCAGATGGGCATCCTAGTAGCCCATGTTAACATTTTTCACTATGATGTTCTCTGTGTTATGCATTCAAAAGAAGTGGTGATAAGCAACAGGTAGAAATGGCTGAGGCTGGATAAAGAGTTGGTTATGATGCTGCGATACATGGATGTATCAAAAAAGACACAATAACACTCATGTCTGCCTCATGGCTGGGGGCGGAGCTACGCTTAACAGAGGGTGTCTATGCAGAATTGGTTGAGTACATCCCAACCCATGTGGGGTATCATCTCCTGTAGCTGAGAGCCTTACAAGTGCTCTTATTGTGTCTGAAACAGCAGACTCAGAAATGAGCACTGCTTATCCCATAAGTATATCCAGTGTAAGTAAGCAACACAGGGTTCTGCAACACCACAACAATTCACAGTTACACCTGAATTGCCTGCAGCACTGGGGATAAATCAGCAGAAGTGAAGGAGTATTATGCAGACAGAGTTTGCTGCTACACAGTCTGCAAAGGAACTACCCAGCTGACCAGCTCCATTGTAAGTTTTGTTTGGACCTGGAGCTCAGACATTGTGAAATGAAGTCTATGTGGTGCATACATCAATGAGCACCTCTGTGTATTTGATTGCCAATGTATCATATCTGCCCAGATTGGCAGTGTTGTTTATGGCTAAAGTAAGGTACAGACATGGGATACGTAGGTCTCTGTAGGGGTGATACTTATTAGCTGGGGCTGGAGCTGTCAGGAGGCATGCTTCTTGTCATGGGTGGTGATGATATCCTACATATGTGACTGGGACATCTCATCAGTGAGTTCTTTCCAGTCTAGATCATAAGGTAGCACACCATTTTTGTTATGTGAGGTTATGAGCCCTACTCCCTTTGACCAGTGCTGTGGTACTAGGTCAGTGTCACACTGTGATACCTCATTCCTGTCACAGGAGGAAATGACTGCTTACACCATTTATTCTTCCACCTAATGCAGACTCACCAGCTTTTGCCCCTGTGGTGTGTCTACCTTACCTACTTTGTGATGGCAGTCTTGTGCTATTGTGCTTTCTGCCCACTGCACAAATGATGATGAATGTGTCCTCCAACATCCTCCCGCCGTTATTGCAATGAGGTGATGTCTGATTTGCAGTGGGACTAGATCATACACAGATAAGCACAGCCTGATAGAAAACTCCATGCATCATGTTAAGCCTGCATAACACTGTCACTTTGTGGATGTCATGGCCTATAGTTGCTGATTAGCCATGACTACCCTGCTAATGCTACAGTGTATTGTGCCTGTTTCTCTCTGGGGGCTATCACTGATCATATGTCATTCAGCTCTTAGTAAATGTCATCACCTTTTGCTGTTGCTGGGATGTCTGGCAGATAATGTAAAGCAGGTACTTAGTCTGGTGCTGCTCTTGTTTATGCTTTATCATGTTGTGAAGCATTATGCATACGACAACATCTTGCTGGCTCTCCCAGTGGAGCACTGTAAGAGACCCAACAGATATATCCAGGGAATGAAACAGTGCCTTCTATAAGGAGGGATGTAACAATGACAGACAAATGGAGTGGAATCCCCCACTGCCAATGAACATAAAAAGAAGGTTGATGGTCCACAGATGGATGGAGTTTGAATCCTACTTTTGCCAAACAATGTGAATGGCCAGCAGGTGTATGGTTTCTTCAGCCACACAAATGATACCAAAAAGATTCAAGTATTAATGAAACACAGTGATATAAATCATTAAATAAATCATTAAGTGCAGCCTGGCCCCAAGAGCATGCAGGAAATATGCAGTGCTACCCTGGGTAGCTGCCTTCACCTTCACCTTCTCCCATAGCAGCTTAAATTTAAATAAACTCTCTCTCAGAGATACACACACACACACACACACATTACTTTCCAGGAAATGATGGTAATATCATCCAGCACTACCAACATTACAGCCTTTTGTCCAAGCTTACAGTATTAAAGTATTACTACTCCAGATTGTCAAGATGGGGACCTTCCCATTTACTGTTTCACTCTTGTTAATAAGCTAAATCATTTTAAAAATAAGTGTCAGTGTGTAGCAGTATGATCTTGGTAATTAGAGGTCACTTCCAGCAGTTCTTCTCTCTTTAGTAATAAATACCTTAGGGGTAACTGCTCACAGTTTGCCACCCTTTAGTAATAAATGCCCTCTTATCGGTTAATGAACAGTTAAAGGTGACTACTTACAAACTTTTAAAAAGTAAATAATGAACCAAGCAATACAGTTAACAGGTCAATATACAGAAAGATATAATGTTACAGAAAAAAACAGAAAATAATCCTTCCGAACAAAAAGAGTATAACAAAGGAAAATGATCTACAGCTATACTTTACCTTCTGTGTCTTACTAAAAGAATGACTACACTGACCACATTAGCTGAATTTTCAGAATATGTCATGCACAGACAAGATTGCAGACAGAGAAAAGTGCTGAATCAACCTCAAGCCACAGGCTCCAGATACCATTCCTCCCAAACTGTTTTTACTCTTTCAGTTGCTCTTGGTTTACATCTTTATCATATCTTTTTGTCATGCAGAATTCAGATTTCATATCTGAATACCAATGTTTATGTTTACTTGCTATTGGTCAGCTGTCTCTGAAAAAAATCTTCTAATTGCATTTTATGGGCTTTGTCTTCCTGTCAGTGGACAGTCACAGATCTTGAATTCCATTTTCACATCATATGTATAATTGTGGTTCCTAGCTTCAGTAGCAGTTACAAAGGTTGAAGTTTCTCTTTACAACTTCAGTTACAAATTCCACATATTTTTTTTTCCATTCACAGAAAAAGGTCGCACATTAACACATATGTTCATGCCACAGAAGACACCATATTGCAGAATAAATTACATATTTTTAGTTGATCTGCTATATGCTTTATCTGAAGTGTGGCTCACATTTCTGTCACATTCTGATTTAGGAAACAGTGACATATTTATGTATAAATCTTAGGATCGTGCTTGGGGGTTAAATGTCTGGGTTCAATAGTTTAACCAATATCACCTGCAAAACACAACACAACAAAATTATTTTGGTGGGAATATGGCCACTTGCACAATGTGTCTGCAGTTATTACTCTGTACACTATGTGAATACTTGCCAACTAGGTGGCCCTGAAAGAAATCTCTGTGCTGAAAGCAGATATACAGGTCATATGTATACGGTATATAAGAATCATGCAACTACCAGGTAGGTTCACACCTACATTTGAAATAATTCTCTGTGAATTGCAGGGTGACAGATCAGGGAATGGTAGTTTTTCCTTGTGATATACCTGTGTCACTATCAGCCAAGTAGAGCTTGTTTTGCCATATATGTGCAGTCTATGGCATTTAGTACCTCACTGAGTTCTACGATGTTGTAGAAACCACATATAGTCCTGGTTCTCTCCTCTGCAGCCCTTGGAAATCATATATATATATATATAAAATCTTCCACATGCAGCAGCATGATGTCAAGGAACTTACTAAGCATTCAGTAGTCCGATGCCTGTGAAAGAGTTCTCAGTAGGTCACTGATAGTTCCCTCAGTTAGTAACAGCTATACATAACTCAGTATCCACATGCGTAGTTTGCTGAGTCTAACATTACAGATGTAAAAATAAGCTTTTAGGTTGCATTCATTGAACTTCAGTTTATTGTACAATGCTCTTTTTGGACTGCAAACTTAACAACTTATGATCTTATTCAGCAAATAACTGACAGTTTTGTCTTTCATATTGTTTACAAAATCATGGTGCTCATACTAATGACAGATTGAATATATTTCACGCCCGAGGTGGTATTTAAACCATAGGACCCTCCTGCATGTATATCTTTTTTAGGATAATGCATAAATGCATGTATTATAGTATTCACCTTTCTTTTACTTTCAAATGCATGCTTATATACTAGATTGTTTTAAATTATATTTACTGTTTAGTAAGTAATTTTAAAGAAAATTAATTTGTTTGTATTTTAAGTTTGCACTCTTGAACATTTTTCCAGCAACAACTGAAACAAAATTTACTAATAAAAAAGTTACCAATTTCAGACACTTTTTAGCCATAAACTACCTTTGGAGCTGCTGTCATTTTAATCTACCAATGTGTATCAGTTGCAGCCACTTTGACTGTAGACACCTCAAATGAATGGTTGTGAAAAAATGGCTACAGTAAGATATTCCAAGTTACTTTACAAATGCAGACTAGCTCTGTAAAGATAAATTAATGATTGGATGACAGCAGAGTTAATCTTTTTCACTGGGCAGCGCAGTGGTGCAGTGGCTAACGTTGTCACCTCACAGTGAGAGGTTCTGTGGTTAAATTCTCGGCTGGGGTACCTTCTGTGTGGTGTTTGTATGTTCTCCCTGCATTCGCGTGGGTTTCCTCTGGGTACTCCGCTTTCCTCCCACAATCCAAAGACATGCATCTGGAAGGTTTCTCTCTGGGACTCCACTGCAAATAGGCTTTGTTCTATTTGGACTTTCCTGGTCAAGAAATGTTAAATAAAAAATAAATAAAATTTTCATCCACAGACAGGCCCCAAACCCAGCAACTATAACTACATTGTTGACTGTGCACCTCAGATGTCTGATTGCAGTATAAATATTATCATGATAGTCATAGTAACACACTTCAAGTTTTACATAAAAACATGCAGTAGACACTGTAAAGTATATCAACATGCTTCACTCAAATGTATACTAATCCTGCAGAGCCAGACTAATGACTGTTTAAAATGCATGTATGACAAAAGAAAAAGTATTTCCATTCACCGGGAGCTCCTCCCCACGCAGCAGTTATAGCCACTTTTTAAAATAATTATACCACAGACACCTGATTAGTGCTAAAGTAATGACACTCAGTAACATATTTCAAGTTTGCTTTATAAAAACATACAGTAGTCAGGGAATAGTATTTCAACTTACTTCTCACAAATACATATGAGTTCTGTAAGCCAGAGTAAATACTGTTTAAAATGAACTGATGACAGGTTAGCCTCATCATCTACCCAGCAGTTATAGCCACTTTGCTAACAAAAGTGCACCTTACAAATCTGATTGTGATAAAAATCACAGTTACACTAATATATTTCAAGTTTGTTTCACACAAATACACAGAAACCAGTACATAGTCAAGTATTCCAGTGTAACTTCACACAAATGCTCACTAGTTCTATAAACGCAGATTAATAATTATTTAAATGAACACACAAGAGGGTAACAAACAATTCCTACACCATCCATCAGTTATAGACACTTTGCTAACTGTGTATACCTTAGTTATCTGATTACAATGGAAAATAATGGGCACACAATAAATGTATTTCCAGATTTGTTTCACAAAAATAGTAATCATGGTAAAATTTAAATATGAATCAGAAAAAATAAAGCCTGTAATACACTTGCCGTTCATAAAGACAGTCCACTGCAAACAAAGAAGGCCAAGTTACGTCCAAAAGGTTTATTTTAAAATCAATAAAAAAGTTCCAAGTAACAACACAATTCCAAACCACAAAGCTTTCAGATTACTCCTTCCTCAGTGTGATGAAAGATAAACACATTACTATTAATTAAAACTAATGAATACATAATTAATGAAACAGTCAACCGGATAACAAGAAAATAATCTAGTTGAATAACAGGGTGTACTTTAAAGGGATAAAACACTCTGCAAGGATAACTTATTATTAAAGCATAAAATAAATTATTTCTTAAGACATAGCTGTTTACGCTTTAAAATAGGTTTAATAGATACTGTAGAATTTATACCAGGGGCACTGTCAGCTTGTGGTTTAACAATCCAATTGTATTCTTTCATCTCTAGATCATTATTTTTATCATCCCCTCTCATGCTAGTGAAACGTATAGCTATAACTCTAAATACAAAATTGTGTGTGTTATTTGATTCTACAACATGTTTTGCTATTGCATTTGTCAAAATGCATCTTTTAATATCTGATCTATGCTCTATAATACGTTTGCATAATTTTCTAATTGATTTTCCAACATAGAAACTTGGGCATTTTTCACAAGTAGCTAGATAAACAAAATTAGTGGTAGGACAGGTTGCCGTACAGTGAAGGAGAAGGATTTATGTGCAGTGGGATGTGCAAATATATTACTTTTGCATATAACACTGCATACAGAACAGTTTAAACATGGTAAGTGCCGTTTTTATTTAATTCCAATTTATTTTGTGTTTTCTGCCAAAAATTTTTGTAACATAATTTGCTTTTTAAATTTAATGAATTTTTATAAGAAAATTTAGGACTAGGTGTAGTAATATTACTTAATTCTAGTAAAGCTGTTAAAATGCCCTAATTATTTGATATAATTTTTCTAACATCAGTAGTGCATCTACTGTAAGTAGTAGTGTATTTTAAAAGGTTGCTATAATTTCTATTTTTGTAAACATCAGTATTATTATGTAGCACTGAAAAGTAAGGGCTAGAGGTACTTTTTCATTGTTCAAGATCTAATCTTTTTTCTTTCTTCAATAGTTTAGAATCGTAACCCCTTTGTTGGAATTCAAAGTTCATATCATGCATTTGTTCTGCACATGTATTGTCATTAGTATTCAACCTGGTAGCGCTATAGGACTGGCTCTTAATTACACCTTTAAATGTATGGTTAGGATGCATGCTTTTCCAATGCAGATATTTATTTCTGTGAGTCGGTTTCTTGTATATTTGTGTGGATAAACTGCCATCTACTAAATTTAAATATACATCTAAAAATGTATTTCGGTGGATGAACTACTCATTTCAAACTTTAAAAATTAGGTGATATTATTTAGATATATAAGAAATTCATTCAACAATTCATGGCTACTTCCCCAAACAAAAAACACATCATCTACAAAATGCTTGTAAAACATAATATAAGGTCTAAGTTCAATAGGACATTCATAAACATATTTCTCTTTCCATTCATTTAAGGTTAGATTAGCATATGTATTTGCAACAGGTGGCCCCATCGCCATACCTGTAATTTGGTAATAAAGAGCATCGTTAAAAAGAAATATATTATTATTTTATACAATATCTAGTAGTTCACATGTTTCTATCGCTCTACCCTTATATTCACTGTATTTACATAAAACATTTCTAATGGCATTAATGCCAAAATCATTGGGAGTAACAGTGAAAAGAGATTTAATATCTAATGTTACAAGAAAATATGACTGTATATTTACACTCTGTTGCCAAGTAAAAAGTTTAATTAGAAAGTCACCTGTGTCTGTGATATAACTCTTTACACAGAGTAATAAGAGACTTAACATTGTTTGTAAATAAAGAGAGATGGATTCAGTTAACCAACCCCTCCCAGAGATGATAGGTCTCATGGGAGGAGTGGTAAGAGATTTGTGTAATTTAGGTAAACCATATAAAATGGGTATCTTAGGGCAAGGTATAGCAAAATAATGTAATAATTCAACAGAAATATCATTATTAATTTGTAATTTAAATAATAACATATTAACTCTACTAATACACTGTGCTACTTCACTGAATGTAATTTGTTTGAAGGCAGAAATATCAGCCAACAATTCATGAATAGACCTGTTGTAGGCAGTAGCATTCATCAAAACAATACCCCCTCCCTTGTCGGCTTCTTTTATAACAATGTCATTGTTCTTTTCCAGTTTTTCTAATGCTGCTAGTTCAGCAACAGACAGATTGTAGAATCTTTTATTTTTATCTTCAGCATAAAGATTATATGATTGTTGTTCATAAATATTTTGAAAGGCTGTAACAGGATTGCTAAATGGAATAAATGTACTTCTTTTTTTACACTGTAGTGGCATTTGTGTCTGGGAGTCTTTATACAATAATTTCAAATTAAGATTTCTTGTAAAAAGTTTTAAGTCTGTAATGGCATCAACGACCATATCTTTCTGGGCAGGTATGAATGTCATGCCTTTACTTAACAATGTAATATCAGCATCAGTGAGTTCAACATTAGAGAGGTTAAACACAGGGCAGTTAGGATTTTTTACCACCATATTCAGCTCCGTGTTTGCGGGCCTGTGGTCACATCTCTTGTTCTCTTCAGGATTTTTTACCTCCGTATTCAGCTCCATGTTTGCGGGCTTGTGGTCACATCTCTTGTTCTTGTCCTGGAGAAAGACCTCCCTCTGGCAACATCTCTATTCCGATTGGTTATCGCTTCTGGTAGTTTTAATTGGATGGCAGTAGAGGCTTGCCAAAAATCCTGCATTTGATTGGATGGCCCTGCTGATGCATTCAGTTTGATAGTATTCGGTTGTATTGAGTCATTTTTATTGTTAGTAGTAGCAGTTTGCCCAATAATCATATTGCCCACTTCATTATTATCCGCAGTTGCAGAATCAGTTACAATGTTATCCATAGTTGAAGCAGAAAATTGATCCAGCTCATACATAGAGGCTCTTGGTGTGCAAACTGCATACTCATTTTTTAAAATGGCTTTGGGCCAAGAAAAAATATTGCCTGAACAGAATTCATTAACATCTCGGGTTAATTTGTCTTTTTTTGTTGTTCTAGTTTTTTATCCAGAGTATTCAATCTCTCTAACACATTATTAAAGCTCATGATATTAGCATTAAAAGAAGGTAAGGCACAAAGTTCACTTTCTAACCGTTCAATTTCATCTTGCATGCTTTTTTCAACAGAAGCAAAAAAACAATTCATTAGGGCCATATAGTCTAGCCCTAATTTAATATTGAGTTCTTGCCAGCTTTTCAGAAGTTCAGGCTACTTGTTGCCATAAGACTTCATTTTCAGAAAACATGCAGTCCACGAGGAACCAAGCCCAAGTGCAAATAGGCAGAGAAACTAATTCGCTGCCATTGCAGCTTCTTAAAAGTTTGCAGTTTGTATTCCAAGTTCTTAATTTGTTGTATGCATGTGTCTCCATTATTAGCAAGATGAAAAGTCTCACCATTTGGTGTAGTTGTCATCCCTTGTAGGAGCGTATTAGCTCTTTCAGCAAGAATACCACTTTTCTATGCTTCACTGGCTCAGACAAACAGCACGCTTTCCCATGTCTCTCAGACAAAATGCAGCATACATTCCCAAATACTGTTACAAATTTTCACTAAATTGTTATTGTATATTTTTTACTGTATTTTACTTCAGTCTTTTTGATTTTTGTCTTGTTTTGTTGCACTGCGGAGCCTCTTGGACACTTATTCGTTTGTTTTATTGAATATTTGTTTTACTTTACTTTAATCTTTTTTCTTGCTAAGTTATACTGTGGAGCTTTTCTCCATGGGCTTTCACTGAAAAAGGGCTCTTGCTCAGTTGGACTCTCCAAGCACAGGGCTATGCATATGCCATCAATGTTTTAGCTGCCTGTATTTTAGATACCTATGCTATTATCTATTTTTGTGTGCTGATACTTAGTTTTAACATTGCAGACTGCTTTTATATGCCTTACTGTACACATATCTTGGCATTTGAAGATGACCTGTTCTACCACTAGTTCTACCAGTGTAGATGGCCACTAGTGGGTGTTATTCAATAGCCATGTTGGGTGTCATACGCTTTGCTAGACCTGAGTGTTTGCCTTTGTGCATTACCATGTCCATAGCCATACCACTGCCATTCTTTCATAATGCCCTAGTCTGCTTGGCTGGCATTATTTTTTCACTCTACACTCAAGCTTCTTCCAGTGTCAGTTACTCCTCTCATACCATGGACATATACCAGGCAGACTGCCAGTTGTTTAGGCTATCTTTCTTCATGCTACATTACTGCTTATGGGTGTCTGTGGCCCATATTTATTTATAACATTCTGGCTAATGTGGCTGTGTTCCCTATTTTGTTTATTGTCTGTTGTTTTGTTTCTCTCCATTTATGTCCATATAGTATGCTGTGTCTGTCATAACTATGGATTTGGTGTGCCAGCAGGCAGCATTCACCTAGCTTGCCATTGCCCACTGTGTCTCCAGTTCTCTCCAGACCAGCTTCTCTGCAGGGTGACATTGGTCACCATGCAAGAGGCAAAAGGGAGTATTGACTGGTTGCATTTAGTGGTCTGTTCCCTGGATGTAAGTAGCTCATCAGGAGGGTGCTCTCTGTAGGTCATCGTATGTCATGCAGAAATAGTTGGAGTGCCTCTTGATGACTCTGTGTACCACTGGCTGGACACTTGTATTGGCCACTTGGAGCACAGTGTTGTGCATCAGGCAAAGCTGTACAGTTGCTGGCCCTGGTCGGCAGGCCACCAGTTTCTGAGCCTAGCCAGGAGGATAATCATGAAGGTGACTGATTTCTTGCTGAGCATTGTACAGGACATTGCTGCAGTCAGTTGTCACCACACTGTCTCTCCCATCATGGTGCTCTTTTCCTTGCATTTTTCCTTCCCTACCCAGTTTGTGGTTTAGCCCAACACATCACCAGTTGTCCTCCCTCTGTCTGACTGTCTGTATCCCTCTTATGTGTCCATCCCATTTCTCTCAGCACCTCTCCTGTTGATTAGTGTTTGTCTGCCCCTGCTGACATATTTACACCCTTTTTCCTCCCTACTCCTTCCTTTTGCCATCTTCCTGTCTACCTTTCTTGAAAAACATAAAAATGGGCATCTTTCCCATAAAGAAAAATATACCTTTGCTTCAGCATTCCCTTTCCACTCATTTCTTCCTCTTGCCTTGCTGTGTGTTCCTCTTCCTCCTTTCTGATTGAACTATGTACCCTTTCCATCTCATTTATAGCAAATAATGGTAGGAACTTTGCTATATATCCCTTTTACAGGCTCTCAGCTGTACTCCTAGTTGATGTGCATGTGAATGAACTGCGTGTATGAATGAGCACTATTACATGTCTGCTACATGGCTATAGCTGAACTCATTGGTTCATGTGACCTACATCATGCAGTACCAGTCATTACATGACTTGTGGAATTCCTTCTAGTGTATTCTCTCATTAGTGTGATATATATATATATATATATATATATATATATATATATATATATATATATATATATATATAGATATATATATATATATATGTATGAGGCTAAGAGGGAGAATGTCAGAAAGGTACAGAGCCACCTTGAAGACATGAAGAATGCAAGGAGACTATGGCAAGGCATACACGTGATCACTGACTACAAAATCAGGTCACCACAGTGTAAGGACAGCATCAAATCCCTGGACAGTCTGAACATCTTCTTTGGTAGATTTGAGGAGAGAAGCAACAGGTTGGCACTAAAGCTACCCATTGATGAGAAGGATGCAGTACTCAGCCTCAACACAGAGGAGGTAAGAAGAGAGCTAAGGAGAGTGAACCCCAGGAAAGCTGCTGGGCCAGACAACATACTGGGTAAGGTGTTAAAGGGCTGTGCTGATCAACTATGCACAGTGTTCAAGGAAATATTTAACATCTCTCTTGCCTGGCAAAAGTACAGTCATGCTACAAGGAGACTAATGTCATCCCACTATCTAAGAAAACCACTCCCTCCAGCCCAAATGACTACAGACCAGTCACTCTGACATCCACTCTTATGAAATGTTTTGAGTGACTGATCAAAAACCATCTTTTATCATGCCTACCTCCTGATTTTGACCCTCTGCAGTTTGCATACAGAGCTAACCAATACACGGCTGATGCCATATCAGTAGCATTACACATCTCCCTTGAGCATTTAGAGGGCAAAGTCATCTATGTGAAGATGATGTTCATAGACTTCAGCTCTGCATTTAATATGGTGACGCCAATGCAGCTGATAGAAAAATTGGCACATTTAGGAAATCAGTAAACATCTCTGTAACTGGATCTGGGGCCTCCTGATTGAGAGACCACAGAGGGTGTGTTCAGATAAGACCACATCAAAGTGTATCAAGATTAAGACCGGGGTTCCACAGGGATGTATTCTCAGCCCACTTTTATTCACCATCCTGACCCATGACTGCTATGCTAAGTGCAAGTCCAACCATATCATCAAGTTCGCCGATGACACCACAGTCATGGGGCTCATCACAAAGGAGGATGAAAGGGCATACAGAAAGGAGGTGGCATCTCTGATCAGTTGGTGCGAGGGGAACAACCTTGACCTGAATTTAAGCAAGATCAAAGGGATTATCATCAACTTCAGGAAAAGGAGAACAAACCACCCAGTACTCAGGATCAATGGTGAAAGTGTGGAGAGGGTCAAGAGTATGAAATTCCTGGGTGTACACATATCAGAGGATCTTTTGTGGTTGGGGAACACCAGCCAACTGGTCAAGAAAGTGCACCAACACCTCCACTTTTTAAGAAGGCTGAAAAAAGCTAAGCTTCCTCCTCATATTCTCTCCACCTTCTATAGAGATGCAATAGAGAGCATCCTCACCTGCAACTTCACAGTGTGGTTTGGAAGCTGCACAGTTACAGAAAGGAAGGCACTACACAGAGTGGTGAGGGTTGCAGAGAAGGTAACAGGTTCCGGTCTTCCATCGATGAATATCTTTATTCTGCAAGAAGCAGAAAGGTCACCAGAACAATACAGGACAACACACATCCTGCACGTGGACTGTTTAAGCATCTGGCATTGGGCAGGAGATATCGCAGCATCTGCTGCAGGACTACATGATTCAGTAACAGTTTCTACCCTACAGTGATTAGACCTCTGAACTTGGGCACTAGTCCCAGGGGTCTGGACACATAATAAGTCAATTTTTATTTATTTGTGTAATCTATACTTACATATATGCCAAGTAAGTGCAATGGTAATTTATTATATATCCATAGTCAGTATTATTTAACTCACTCAAGTGCAATATTAGACAAATAACTTAGGCATTTCAATTTGTAGTGTGTTTTATTTTACTTTAAATAGGATAGTTAATTTAACTCAGGAGATGGTATTCTTTTTGTATATGAGTGTTGGTAAATATCTCTGGTTTTTCTTGTGTGTATTGGGAGTAGTATTGTATTTGTTAGTTATGCTTATTCCTCGACTTTTATGTGTTGTTTCACTTTCCTTTGTAATCTCAAGAATTGAGCTGATGCACAAAATTTTGTTTAGGCTACACATGTATAGTTCTAAATGACAATAAAGTTTACTTTAACTTTGATATTGTTGGTTCTTATATATTGTTAATCATTTCTGGGCTGCACTGTGCAACTTCGGGTGCACTAGTTTGCTTTTACTTGTCCATGTAAGTAGTGTTTCTGAATTACAGAGAGTGCATCATTATTATGCAACTTGAACAAAACAAATAACTAAAGTCAAGGCAGGTAAAGCGCTGTGCAGCGCTCACTTTAGGCATCTATTCAAGCAAACAAGGAGGTGCAACTATAAATTTCTGTTTGGAACCTCACCTTCATTGTTGCTTTGCTTGTCTAACAAATGTTTTAAAAATGTACATCTCTCTCTGAAATGTTACTGCTATACAAGTAAGAAACATACTCCTCATTTCAGTTGATGTCTCTACAAGATGCTTGTTTTCATTGAAGTCTGAAGGCTTTGAGCATGTTAAGTAAAGATCTGTACTTGATATATTAGGTTAGACAGTTCTGCACGGTGTGAGTCATACCGTTTCTTAGAGTTGCTGAAAAAATAAAATGAACTTGTATGAGTATACTACATCTGCAGCTTTGGTGTTGAATACAAAATAAAACACATATCTCTAATATTCTAACTTCACAAGTAATTGTAGTAAAAATGTATGCTGTTAAAAAAGTATTTATATAATATAACAATACACATTAAAAAGTAGACTGAATTGGCAGAGTACATACAGAGTGCTTAGAAGATGGTTGTCTCTCCTGTTCACTCAAAAAAAGTGTCAGCTAAAAATATTAATTTTACATATCACTGCGGATATTGTAGCTTTAATGTGTTGTTTTAAAACTGATGGCAATGGAACAGGAGACAGTCAACAATGAACAATTTTGGTACAGGAAATGGACAATGAAGAGGGGCATGTAGCAGCCCTTTGGCCTGGCAATGATTCCAAGTAAACTACAGTAGTAAAGTGATTATCACAAGGAGATATTAGTGTGTCCCTGGAATGAGTAGTACATGATATGAGACTTGTAGCTGGCCAGCTGGATATTTATGACAAGCAATTGCAGTTGTTAGGTGAAATTGATGGCATTTGTTGAAGAAGCAACATTCTGCCTTGGTACAACTGAAACAATCTCCTCAGGAAATCTGGAATTAAACCTCAGTGATGTTTGGACAAATAGTACAGAGAAGAAGCTGGTGAGTGTAGAGAATATCACAAGACAAAGGAATTTGTGTGTTAGTGCTTTGTTGAAAGTGGAAGAAGGCTTGGACTGCTTTGGTTTTACCAAATCCAAGATGAAGCTGTGGACTTAAATTTGCAAAGTACTTTGGCCATTGAAAAAAGCATACACGGTGCAATTGTGTTTGGTAGAGAGGAAAATTGGTAAACCATAGATCATATTGGTTGAGTTCATTTTATGGTATGAGAAACAGCAGGCAGTGTGGCAATTTTGGCATCAGGGTAAAAAGCATGCAGTTGAGGGGTATTTTGCATTTTTGGATAATTTTTTGTGGTTGTACCCTTCAACAAAGGTAACAATTTTCAGATGCGGTAAATGAATACAACAGGCAAAATCTTAAGTACTGACAGTTAGTGTAGATGATTAGGGCAACCTGTAAATGACTTACTTCCTGAAGTCCAGGGTTTGATTCGTTAATCTCCACTTGCCTACTGTATAACTTTGACCAAGTCACTTAATCAGACAGTGTTTTTGGGTTGAGTCTGGAAAAGGTCCATTTATGGATTTTTGATATTACTATGGTAGAAATCAATATTTGGACATATGTTAGCGGACTTGGATAGTGCATCTAGGCTAACATATAATGTATTTTAATATTTAGATCTCCATTTGAGGTGTGAATAACACTGGTTTAATGGCATTAATTAGGATGATTAAGGTTTTTACCATGACATTTTGATATTACTATGGTAGAAATCAATATTTGGACATATGTTAGCGGACTTGGATAGTGAATCTAGGCTAACATATAATGTATTTAAATATTTATATCTCCATTTGAGGTGTGAATAACACTGGTTTAATGGCATTAATTAGGATGATTAAGGTTTTTACCATGACATTTTAAGGTTGGAGGATCTTGTGGATTCAAAGTCAAAAATCAAACGTGTAAAACTAGTACATTGTAAACTCAGTAGCAATATTAATGCTAATAAGCTTTTAGCAAGTATGGAACTATATAGGTTACTGTAAGGATATATCAAGCCCAAAGTCAGGTTGAGGTATATAGTTTCATATGAGATAACTAAGCTAATGGCTTAAAAGTCCTTACAAGCCTAGCCAACATAACCTGATTTTACCCAATATGTGGCCCCTAGGAGTAAGAAGATGGCAAAGGTTTGTGCAAATGGCGTGACTGTTTTACAGATTTCCCCTGTCCATAAGGGATATAGGTGCTACTCCAGGTATGAATTTGTGATTCCCCATCCATTGGTCCAAATTGTGCTTGAAGAGGGCTAGGGAAGGGCCCTGTTTAATGTGAATAGAAAGACTGTTCCAAAGAATGGATAATCTCTGTGACACATTTCTGTCTCTCCAGCATGTTTTGTTTGAATCACTGACTAGGATTAGATCCCTAGATTGAGTGGCCCTCATATTGTTTGTCTTGTGGATGTGCAGCAGTTTTATCAAGCTGGATATGTGAGTGCCTTGTAGGTCAGGCATAGGTCACCCCTTGTCATTAGGAGACAGTGTAAAGGGATAGGGCTTTTAGTCTCTTCACATAGGGCATGTTCTTTACACCCTTTATTTTCTTTGTGTGGATCTACTGGGATCACTCCAGCTGTTTAAAGTGACTAGCCAAGTACATGACAAATGGTGCATTGTATTTGATTATTGCTCTAACATGGACTGAGTACAGTCGGACTATAACTTCTTTGGAACTTGGATGCCATACCTTTACTTATAAGTTGTGTCACATAGAAGGATTTCCTCACCACTGTGGACACATGACAGTCAAAGGTTAAGGTACTATCCATCTGTGTACCTAGCTCTCTCACCTTTGAGCCTACTCTTAGAAGCGTGCTGTTATTGTTGTAATTTGCAGGGGTCTTTGGCTTCCCAAAGGATATGATTATGCATTTTTGCATTTAGTTTTTGGCCATGGCTCTAGCATCAATCATTTGTCTGATTTATACCCTTCTGAAGGATATCTACATCATTGGGGGATTTGATGATTGACACAGCTTGCAGTCATTGGCAGACTTTGTCATCCAGATGCCTTCCACATTAACCTTGACTTCAGAGATGTATATTCTGAACAGGAGTGGTCCCAGTATTATGTTTATGTTTATGTTGTGTTGGGTTAGATAACACAGAATAAGTTTTCTGTCAATGTAATGAATGGTGACTGCTTTTGTATGGTTTGAAAGCAGAAAGCATTTTTTTTCAAGAAGATAGAGAAGTGTTGTTTTGCAGGGTCCATGTAATTATATATCCCAAATATTCTTGGATGCTCCTTGTGAATGTGAGGGAGATGCCAATGAGTACTGATATGTAATGGGGCTATTATTATTTTTTCTAATGATTCTAAGTTAAAAGCATAATAATGGAGCTTGTGTGTGGGGTGCTCTCTAAATATGTTTGTGTGTTAATGGTAATGGGTGTTAACCCAGCCACTGGGGATGCACAAGCCAGTGCATTTCTTCGTGCCAGTCCCAAGCCCGGGTAAATGGTGAGGATTATGTCAGGAAGGGCATCTGATGTAAAACTTTTGCTAAATGACATATATGGACAACAGTACAGATTTCCATACCGGATTAGTTGAGGCCTGGGTTAACAACGACTGCCACCAGAAATGTTAGCCAACAGGGCGCCGGTAGAAATTGGGCTATTGTTTTCCAAAGGAGAACAGAGCAAGATGCAGAGGACAGGAAGAAACAGAAACAGATGATCCGCTATAGCGCCCCTAATGGGAACAGTCAAAAGAAGTTGTTAATGGTAATGGGTGTTACAGAAAATTTGAATTTATGAGATGTCTGTAATCTGAGAATGAAAGCATTCTTTTTAGTGGCAATTGGGTTTAAAATTTCTAATTTCAGTGTGGCTCTGTGATGATATTTTGTTTATTTTTGTTTATCAAACAGGTTGGTGGACTGGTCAGTAACCTTATTCAGCCACAAACCAAGAAGCCAGAAAGCAAACACAAATATGTACAAAAATGACAATGTAATGCAATCAACATATAATCATATAATTACATATATACAGTAGAATATAGTCCTGCGAGCAAAAACAAATGTTTTACATACACATAGAAAGATAGTCTATACTATACTTTTACAGATATGAAGGGAAATGGTTTTTCTTTCCTTCTGTAAAGAGAGATGTAATTGATTGCCCTAAATAGTTTGTACTTTAGCCACCTGCTTATTTTTGTAGTTGATTGGCTGGGTTATGTTTTTGAAAAGTGCAGCTACGTCTTGTCTGGTTGTGACCAGTGATGGAACTGGATGATATGTTGTGTGTTGACCTTGAGTGATGGAGAGTGGAATGAGTTTTGTTTCAGTTTTTGGAAGATACCCCTTTGGTGAGTGATCTGCTGCTTCAGTTATCTGATGTGTTTATTAGTGTAGCTTGTTTGTCCACTAATGGAATGGAGGAAGCGAGGGTATGGTAGTTGTACAGTCCCTTTGAGAATACAGTATTACTGTTACTGAAGACTGGTGACAGTATTACTGTTACTACAGACTGGTGACAGTATTACTGTTACTACAGACTGGTGACAGTATTACTGTTACAATAGACTGGTAACAGTATTACTGTTACTACAGACTGGTGACAGTATTACTGTTACTGAAGACTGGTGACAGTATTACTGTTACAATAGACTGGTGACAGTATTACTGTTACTACAGACTGGTGACAGTATTACTGTTACTACAGACCGGTGACAGTATTACTGTTACTATAGACTGGTAAACACAAGATGGTAGGGATGATTTAGATATGTGACTTGAATAGGGCTATGAATTGATGAGGTTGGAATGAAGAAAGAAATACAGTGTTTGTTTTTTTCAGTGTTAAGTTGTCCTATTGAAACCCTTTAGATATATTTTACCTGAGTGCTAACTGAGGTTTATAGAGTAAAAGATGAGAAGCAATGTAAAAGGTAGGGATTCACTATTTAGTTCTAGATGGTCCAGTTATAAGGGCATTGTTTATATTGTTAGTGGATTGACATGTTATTGGGGTATTTGAACTTGGGTGATGTTAAAGGTAAGACAATGTTAAAACTATTATAAAAGGTTAGAGCATAGGATAATACCAAGTTGTATTTTATTTATTTATTTTATTTTACATTTGTTAACCAGGTTAGTGTGGCTGAGCATGTGGCTCATTTTCAGCAGAGACCCAGGGGAGAAAAGCTCGTCAGGACTAGAAAACAATTTATTAAATTTTAGTAACATAGTAGTAACAATCAGCTGTAGGATCTTCCAAGCAGAGACCTGGAGAGAAAAAAAAAGCTCCTCAGGCAATTCAGTTGTGCAGAGTATTAACAACTGGCAGACAAGTATGTGAGTTGTTACAAACAAGGTTTTAAACAATTAGCAGAAGAAAATGTGACTAGTTACAATATTATTTAAGCTTCTTAGAGCAAAATGAGTTAATAGTTAGGCAGATGCTTTTTTAAAGTGGGTAGGATCTAGTTGTTTAGGAGTTTGGAAACAAGAAATTAAAGTAAGAATGGCTAGTAGGAGATGTAGGGGAGGTAGAGTATAGGAGACAGACTAGACAGGTAGGTTGTTTTGAGACTGTAAGAATTAAGAGTGGTTGGAGATAGAGGAAGGGAAGAGGTAGAAGAGGCATGGGAATGGTGTTAGAGATGCATTAAGAGTGAGGTGGTGAAATAGGTGAAAGGTTGGTGGATGGATGTAGTTATGGCACTCGACTGAAGGTTACTATGAGGCAGGATATATGAGGTAGAGCATGCCTCTCAAATGTCTGGATTTTTGCCTCAAAATTTTGATCTGGTCCTCATAAAATTTTAGTTTTTCTGGAAAATCACTGGGATGATCTGAGGAATTAAATTATTAAATGATGTCATACATTTGAGTTTCAGACTTTATATCCTTCGAAAATGCATTTTAATGTATATCCTGTTATTCTAGTAACTTTCTAAGTTTATGCAAGCAATACTTAAAATCTGTCCCTGTTTTTGGGCCACTGTAGCCCCATTATGCCACAGTTTGTCCAGATTTCTTCTGCTAAGAGGTTGAGGGGTATAAGGTGGAGTCATGGTGGATGTTTTATTAATAGGTAAGAAGTATGTGATTCATTAATGGATCCCTGGCCACATTTATTCTAAACATATTTGCGCATTGCTTTAACAATGTATATGCTGAAGGAATGTGCATGCATGTGGTAATAAGAAGGCTATTAGAAAGGCCTGTATTGCCTGTTTCATATAACTGACTCTGCTAACAGTGTTTCAGGATACATGTAGGCCACAAGTGATGCAAAATTAATTTTATGATGTTTATGTCAGGAGCTCTGTTCTTTGTCTCTGGTAAGTTGATGATGCTCAAATTGTTGAACCTAAAGACCAATGGTGTCCTGTAATGGGGCCTAGACTCTGTAATCTGTGAGATGATCTATATATAGTTTGGGGGTGTGGGGATTGCCTCCACAGAGTGAGAGTAGGGGGACGCACTTGTCTGTGCATTTGTTTATGTTTTGCAACCTTAGGAGTATTGCTGTTTTGATTAGTGATATCTCAATGTTTTAGATATTTTGGGTTCAGATAATTGCATCTGATTTAAACAAGTCACAATTATTCATATCTGATCCATTTCTACTGTTATACAATATCTCTGCTACTTGCTGTTATAAGTAAAGCTGCTTTTCTAAAATGTATTGTAGGACTGAGAACAGTGCTGTGATATGTAATCTTTTCAAAATTGTCATGGCTTAATAAAAGTTTTTTTCTTGAAATAAATCACATATAAATGCAGTTACCACAAGATACAAAAATTATCACATAACTGTTATACTTGCTTTTGGTAAAGTCCTATAATGTGTGATCAGCTAAAGTGGAATGAATAATGGCTACAGTAATATTTACCAGTTGCTGCCATGTGCCATTACTATATCACTAGAGGCATATACATCATTCCTGTAAGTCCTATGACATTCAAAATTCCCTAAAGTACATAATTAAAAAACATATCCTAAAGGTGCTGAATCAGGAACTAAGTGCATCCCCACAGTAGAAAACATGCAAGACAATGCTGTTTTAATAAATATTAAAATAATTATATGTTAAAAAAGAACAGTATGGATTATCAGAAGGCAAAACTGCTGTGCATGGCTGAAATTAAAAATGCTAAAATGTAGGAAATACTTTTGCACAAGATCTTTAAAATAGAACACTAAATTTAGGCTTATAACAACTTCTTGTTGCAACATGCAGTCCGCTATGCATGTTGGTAATTACAGTAAGTGTCCATGCCTGTCTGTATGTCTGTACACAAGGAAACATCACGGGCTGCACATTACTGTTTGCCAACATGCTGCTGGTACCATGAGTTACCTACATTTGATGAAACAGGCAGATCAGGACATTAACAGCATAAAACAGTATTGAGAGGTTCTGCTAGCTTTTCCCCTGAATGCCAAAAAGCATCTTTGAGTTTCCTAGTGTTGAGCTCATCAGGACAAGCAGTTAACTGTCTTTAGCAATCTGAAGGGCACACTCAACACAACTGTATAGAAAATGACTGTACAATAAACCGCAAATATTGGTGATAACAGTATACTGAGACAGTTTGATAAAAGAGTTTTCACTGTGCCTTGTTGTGCTAAATCATGGATAAGTAAATGTGTATTAGCAATATAGACACATTTAACAGGGCACCACAACCACAACCACACAGACAAACAAAATAAAGCAGTGCAGGTTATCAAGTGCAACTCCATATGAAATTAATCACAAAGCTTCAACGTGAAGCAAAACTACAAGGTAGCAGTCTTACATCTCACTCTATATAACACAGACTACTCATTGTATTTCAACATTATATGCAAAGGAGACTATAATGAATGATACCCACATTTTAAAACCATGTCAAGATGCACTACCAAATCATAAAGCCACTGCAGTACTTTTACTGCACATAATAAGGCTTCAGCCAGTGCTATAAAATGATACAGGCATCCGCTCTGCTCAGACATGCTTATAAAACATTAGTGTATGTTTGGGTTAAACATAATTTTCTGACATTTAAATGATACTTTTCTGTGGGGACTGCACAGCTGACACTTTGATGTATTTTCTGAACAGATTTTACATACATAAATATTTGTTTCTCTTATTAGCCTTGTACATGCTGACTAGAAAACATCTGTTGGCTGACAGCGCCATATTATCAGTGTAGATAATGCTGTTCTTCAACAGCACATTCCAATAGGCTTTAAAATATGATTGCATTTGGAAAAAGAGAGAGAGATGCCTCTGACTCGACACAAAAAGATGAACAAATAGAGTTTTACAGAAGCAAATATCTTTTCTGTATGCTGTAAACAAATATGCTGGTGGTATAACAGAAACGTGTGCTAGTAAAAACTAAACTGAAATAAAACTGAATGACAACTGCTAGCAGTGAGAACTTTTATTTTTTTTATGTTTTTTTTTGTTTAACCAGACTTTTAATAACCCTTTTATAATTGCCAAATATCAAAAAATACAGCGTGACTTTGTAATGGTCTGCGGCAATGTAAAGCATCCTAAATTAAATTCAGGATTGTTCAAATCACCTCCACAGCAGTACACAAATCAAAAACAAGTATAAAAAATAGAAAACAAATAAGTATGAGGAAAACAGACCAAGATTATCTATTTTATGTTATCTGTTAGCCTCTTATATAATAAAGTAGAAAGGATTACAATGAGTTACTGGTTTAATAAATTCTATCTTAAAAGAGAATGGTTTATTTCCTGCTTCTGTCTGTGGTTCATTTCATACTTCTGTCTCCCTCCTTGCTTTTTGGCATGCTGGAACAAATATTTTCTGTCATCTCCACACCGTCTTCAGATATCAGTTCAGGCTTTCATCTAAACATTTCTCAATATATCTTTATCTTTCCTTCTGTCTTGTTGCTAATCTTTCTGAATGAGATCTCATTTCATCAGACATTGTATTTCTGGCTGCTTTTTATCTTTTCATATTCCTGCAATTTTTTTTTTGCGAGCAGCTATTGTCAGCCCAGTAATACTTTCTCATTACATATCCACTCTCCCATTGTAATTCCCCAAAAAAACATTACTGGAGTTAATTTCCCCTTACCTGGCCATATTTCCTCATCATCTATTTTATCTGTTCCATGACTCCTTCCAGTTTTGAATTCTCGGAATATATGCCACCAATTTTATCTTTTTTTCCCTTTCACATCTCCACTAGTTTCCACTAACATTCAGTTGTGTCCTTTGAAAAATACTAGGTACATAGAAATATTTATGGAGATGCTTCCAAGTGAAAATTGTACAGATCTAAGATTTGGTAGCATATATTTGAACCTTAGAAACTCATGTCCATTGCTGCTCTGTTGAGTTCTTCCACAGAGTCTTTACCCACTCTTGATCTATTTTCCCTTAAACTTCTTCCTGCTTTCATGAAGCAACTTATAGATCTTATTATCCATATTGGTTGACTGTCTACTTATCCATTCTCCTCTAGAAATCTCCCAAGGAAGGATAATTATTTCTGCCCAGTACATCCTTCCCTACAATGTCATAAATCTGTCTAAGCCCTCTGCAGATCAAATAGTTTAATCCCTTCATGTTAAAAACTAGTTGAAATATTGGCTAAGTTATATTTATATGTGTGTGTCTGTATATATATATATATATATATATATATGTGTGTGTGTGTGTGGTGTACCATCACAATGTCATCAGCTACAGTGTGCTACAATGGATATTCTAAAGTAAGTCTGCACAGGTTTGTATGTGCAAAAAAAAAAAAAAAAAAACATGCGGAATGCACAACAGCGAATGGTAGTGTGCGTTCACTGTTGTGAGTTCGGCATGTTGGATGGAGATCGCACTATGGTGAGGATCGGGAATTGTACCCTTTCCTGCACTGTTGTGCGATCTCAGAGTTTGAATTTATAAGTTGCAGGGGGTGTATTGCATGCCACCGGATGTGGTGGTATGTTCAAAAAATGTTGACAATTCGAAATCGAATTGTCAACATTTTTCATTTGTTCTTTTTCTCAGTCGCTATTATAACTTTCGACAATGTTTTTCAAGTATGTAAGTACTCACAACAAACATGTTCGAAATTATGATAGTAAACCATATATATATATATATATATATATATATATATATAAAAACTCGTGCCTCCCTCAATTGTGACCAGTATTTAAGGTCAGAATGCTTACCCAGCTACTCCACATTAAGATTTCTTTCATTCCACCTCTTGTCTAACTTCCCCTCTCCCTTTTAGCCAACAGCAGACATTCTGGATCATATTATTGTTTCCATATCTCTGTTTGCTACACTGTTTTCCATTTTACCAACCAACCGGGACATTTGAGAGACAAAAAGCTATCAACCGCACTGCTGTTCAATATGCATATACATCTGGGACTCCCGAACATCCCTTCTCTTTTTGGAATAATAAGGTATCCCATCCGTGTCCCTGAATAAATCTTGATACTGCATTCTTGATATCCTGAAAAAAAATTCTTGCCCTGGTCTAAAAGTATCACTTGAAAAATTTACAACCTAACTCTTATGTACAGCAGTCTCCATTAGTCAAACATGCCTTACGATTATTTCACAAAGTATTATAGATTTAATTCATTGTTTCCATCAGTATTTGTCCTATGTACACCCTGTATACATACAGTAATACTTTTACTGGACCAGATACTTTTTTCTTTTAACCCTTCTGATGGACAGTTGTTTACAATATGATGCTAATTTAATCCTGACAAAGAATATAGCCCTCTACTTCGTCCTGCCTAAGCATTATGGCCAATGGTTCTAGATAGAAAGCTGATGGGAGGGGAAGAGTGGATTATTTTACTGCTTGTGTATCTCTGCTACCTTTAAACTACAACAAAAAGAAAAAAAAAAAAAATCTTGCTTTTTTCCCACTTTCTGAAAGTTAAGAAAGTTCAGTTACAGATTTGCTGATGTCCTTCAAGGATGCATCTGCAGTCCTAACAAATGGGTTGTCCTGTCGTCAGGCAGCCCTTCGGTCGGCCGGATTCCAAAGTCTGGGTCTGGCCTCGGCTGGTGTCGCACTTCACCCAACGTCATCTCTGCTGGTCTTCGGGTATAAAGGCATCAGCCGACGCCATTTTCCTTAGTCTTTCTTGCCGCGTGGCGCCCGAAGCAGAAGCTGTTCGCAAGTGCCGGTCGGTCAGATCCAGAGATTACTACTACCGAATACAACTTTGAAGACTTCTAAAAGCTAAGTACCCCATTGGGGACTCTCTCTTGCCTCAGCCGATGTCAGAAAAAGTAAATAACTGTTTAACTTGTGGGAAACAAATACCTCATAAAGATTTCCACTCTTACTGCTTACCTTGTTTAGGCCCAGACCACGACGTAGCAGCTTGTTTAGCCTGTGCTACCTTCAACTGACGAACGCTTAGGCGTCGGTCGGAGTTTGCTGAACAGTTTTTCGGCTCAGATTTTGCGTACATTATGCCGTCGGATCCTCCGACTACCCAAATTGTTAAAAAACGCAAAGAAAAGGACCGACATTCACGGTCTGCGGTTTCGGCCGAAACCACGGTAAAGCAAACCGCGAGTGTCTCGGTTTCAGCTGAAACCGAGCAAACGGTTCAATCTACAGCCGAATCCATGACTACTACCGAGGCCCCTTCTACCCTAGCTGAATCAGCCTCTGAAATTTTACCTACAACTGTGGTTTCTACAGAGTTATCGGACACCATCCCTTTGGATGTCTCTACCCCAGCACGTGGTGCTGCTAGGCCTCCTGCAGCCATGTCTATAAAGGCCTTTGCCAGGGCTAAAGCAGCCAAAACTGCTAAATCAGTGCCTGTTAAGCCCCCCTCTCACAGGCCCAGCTCCAGTTCACAAATGCTTACTTTGGCAGAGGATCTTATCTCCTTGATAAGAGGATCCCAATCTCACCCAGACAGGGCCTCACAACCCTCAGAAAAGCGACCCAGAGTAGAGCCCCCTGAGCCAGGCTCCTCAGATGACTCTTCTGATGACTCAGACATTACAGACCATCCAGAGGCTCCTCTTTCTACTTATGAAGATTCTGATGCTGAAGAATCTATTCCTTCTGCCTCTCCACCAGAGGAATTTTCCTTTGGGGAAACCTTACATGCCATGCGAGAGCAATTCCAGTGGCAGGGACAAGATTTCTCAGATTCAAGGAAAAGGCTTAGGACCTTTTTACACTTACCGCAGCATAGGCCCTTAGCTATACCTCCAGTTCTTCCTGTTGTGGATGATGCCTTTAATGATGTTTGCACTGCTCCTGATACTTTACCTCCAGCCCCTGCTAAGCCCGACAGGTTCTACAGGGTACCGGACACTCATCACCACTTATACAAGGCCCCTTTGCAGATCCGAGACTATCTCCCAGGGGCCTAAGGCAGTAGCCGACCTCAACAAAACCCTCTCCCTTCTGATAGGGAATCCAGGTCCTTAGAGAGATGGGGTAAAAAAGTATACACCTCTGCTACTCTCTCAGCTAGAGCTTTGAACTGTCAGTTTCATATGATCCAATACCAAGAGTTTATGCTTGATCAGTTAACTAAGAAACTGTCCTCTGATGATTCCTTAGATAAGAAATATGTTCTAGAAATGGTGAATAACATTCAGCAGGTTAGTAACCATTCTTTAAAATGTGGCTATGATGCACTGGAGGCTTCATTTAGATCAGCCATGACTGGCACAGTTATAAGAAGGCATGCATGGTTGAAAGAGCAGGTCTTGCCGGATCATGTTAAAGCAAAGCTTTTAGATGCTCCTATGGACAAGGTCAGTCTATTTGGTTCTCCTGCCCAACAAGTAATGAAGAAAATGGAAGAGAAGGCAAAATCTGTACAAACAGTTAAAGATTTCTTACAGGTACAGCCCCCAAGGTTCAGCAGGAACTGGCCTTCCAAAAATTGGTCCTTTCCAGACTCCTCTAAAAGCCAGAGAGGCAGGAATAGACGTTCCAGAGGCAGAAATCAATCCAGAGGAGGTGCCTACAGGGGACGCCAGTGGCAAGGCAATAACCAACGAGCCACGGATACAACCACTACCACTGCAACAGGACAATCACAGTGACTTGGTTCTAACACCGCCTACCAGGGAACAAATTGTAGCACCCTTAGGCGGAAAGTTAGCATTATTTTCAAAAAACTGGCACTATATCACAAGAGACAACTGGATTTTGCAAACTATAGACCAAGGGTACAGGTTTCATTTCCACACCTTACCAGCAAAAAGAGGAATGCCAAACCTGCCACCAAATCAAAAGTCAGAAGCCCTAAAACAAATAGCTCAATTAAAAAAGATGAGAGCTGTGGAAAAGGTACCACCTACAGAACAGGGCAAGGGATTCTACTCCAGACTCTTCCTAGTACCAAGAAAAGAAAACAGTTGGAGACCTATTCTCGACCTGTCCGCTTTAAACACATTCATCATTGTTCCAAAATTCAAAATGCTGACCCTACACCAACTTCTTCCCATGCTGGGCAAGGAGTATTGGCTGGTAACTCTAGATCTCAAGGAGGCATACCTGCACGTCCCCATACGACCAATTTGCAGAAGATACCTCAGATTTCTTGCAGGATCAGAGCATTATCAATTCTCAGCATTGCCCTTTGGCTTATCTACTGCGCCCAGAGTGTTCACGAAATGCCTGGCATCAGTAATCACTCATTGCAGGCTTCAGGGAATCCAAATTTATCCATACCTGGACGACTGCCTGATACAAGCGGACAACAAAAGCAAGCTGACACAAGACTTACAAAGAGTCATTTGCTTACTACAAGCTCTGGGATACACAGTCAATTTAAAAAAGTCAAAACTGATACCATCCCAGACAATAACATTCTTGGGTGCAGAATTGGACACAGTAAAACAGATGGCATTCCTAACTACAGAAAAACAAGAACAACTTCCTCTGTACTTCTTGACACTAGCAAAGCAGAACAAACTAACAGCAAGGAAAGTTCTGCAGGCTTTGGGTTTCATGGCATCCTGCATAATCTTGGTCCCCCATGCCAGACTGCATATGAGATAGCTACAGTGGTACCTAAAGAATTTATGGTCTCAACACAAGCACAGCTTAGAAACCGAAATACCATTAATTCCATGCCTGAAACAAGAGTTCCTATGGTGGGCTCAGACATGCCAGGCAAACCCAGGATTGGCCTTCCACAACATTCAAGCAAGCCAAACCATCACAACGGACGCCTCAGACCTCGGCTGGGGGGCACACATGCTGGACAAGTGCATTCAAGGCCTATGGACTCCAGATCAGCTACACCTGCACATAAATCAAAAAGAGATGCTGGCAGTAAAACTGGCAATCCAGAATTTCAGACCATTCCTCAAAGAGGGCCAAGTGATGATAAGGACAGACAACACCACAGTCATGTGGTACATCAACAAACAGGGAGGTACTCATTCATACCCCTATGCCGAATGACTCTGGACCTGTGGAATATGGCTCTGAGCTACAACATTCAATTACAGGCAATATTTGTACCGGAAAAGAAAACATCCTAGCAGACATGTTAAGCAGAACTACCTCGGATGCTCACGAATGGATGCTACACCCGGACATCTTCAAGGCCATCACAAAGAAATGGGGAATGCCACAAATAGACCTATTTGCATCCCCACTCAACCACCAGCTCAAGAAATTCTGCACAAGGACTTACCACCCTCTTGCTTGGAAGGTGGACTCTCTATCCTTCAATTGGAAAGGCCTAACAGCATATGCATTTCCACCCCTTCCTTTGATGCACAAGGTACTACTGAAAATCAAAGAGGAACGGCCAAGGATAACTCTGATAGCTCCAAAAATTGGCCAAGACAACATTGGTATCCATTACTGAGGAACATGTCTCGGGGGGGAAACGTGGACTCTACCCCTGATTCCTTTGATGTTGACCCAGTGCAACTACAACATCTTGCATCCAAACCTGAAAACTCTGCAACTCACTGCCTGGAACATTACATAAGAACATCTAACCCAGATTTATCCCAAAGGGTTAAAGACATTATCCTTGAGGCCTGCAGACCTTCTACCAGAAGGAACTATGCAGGGAAATGGAAAAGGTTTGTCATTTGGAGTACGGAAAGAGGGAAAGATGTGTCAAAAGTAGATATTGCCAACATCCTGGAATATTTGGCAGAGCTCCTACATACTGGCCTGTCTTATTCCTCCATCAAGATACATGCATCAGCTATTTCTGCAGAATACAGCCTCAATCCTCCTGTCTTCTCGCATCCTCTACTCAGGCAGTTCCTCAGAGGAATTAAGAATGTAAAACCTCCTAGGAAACCACCATTACCAGCATGGGACTTGAATTTTGTGCTAGAAAAATTGACACTCCCTCCATTCGAACCAGCAGCAACAGCAGATCTTCAACACCTATCCTGGAAAACTGCTTTCCTACTGGCAATTACTTCAGCAAGAAGGGTTTCAGAGCTACAGGCTTTAATGGCAGTACAACCCTTCCTAATCTTCCATCAAGACAGAGTGTCCATGAGAACTAATCCTACATTTATGCCTAAGGTGGTATCCAGACTGTCTCTAAACCAGGCAATCCACCTACCTACCTTCTTTCCCAATCCACAGAACAAAGGGGAAAGACTGTTGCATACCTTGGATGTACATAGACAGTTGCGCTACTACCTGGACAGAACCAAGGGCAATAGAAAAACTGACCAGCTCCTAGTAGCCTATGCAACAGGAAGGGAAGGAAAAGCAATTTCCAAACAGACACTCTCCAAGTGGATAGGAAATTGCATAAGGTTCTGTTACTCCTATCATGGAAAGCAAATTCCACAGAACATAAGGCCTCATTCTACAAGGGCTACAGCCACTACCACAGCCTTCTTACGAGGAGTGGCTACCAAGGACATTATTGAGGCTGCTACTTGGACCTCCGTGCATACATTTGCCAAGCATTATAACTTACCTCTATACTCTAGATCCCGAGCAGGCTTTGCCACTGCAGTGTTGCAAGGGATCCTAAGTACACCATAATTCTTATTCCTCCTCCCCTAGTTTGGCTATGGTATTCTACCCATTTGTAAGGACTGCAGATGCATCCTTGAAGGACATAGTACAGTTTTGTACCTACCATAAATGTAGATGTCCGAACAGGATAGCATCTGCAGTCAGGATTACCCACCCTCCTTCCCCTCTGTGGTACTCCTAGGGTATTGCCCACCTAATAGCTAGCGGGGGGGATCTCTTATGGTGTATTTGTTTGTATATATGTACATACATGCATATTTTTTGTGTTTGCCTTCTACTTTTTGGGAAACATTGGCATTTACCCAAAAATTTAGCTATCCAAGAGGGCTACTGGCATCTGGGGCAAGAAACACTGAGGAAAATGGCGTCGGCTGATGCCTTTATACCCGAAGACCAGCAGAGATGACGTCGGGTGAAGTGCGACACCAGCCGAGGCCAGACCCAGACTTTGGAATCCGCCGATCAAGGGCTGCCTGACGACAGGACAACCCATTTGTTAGGACTGCAGATGCTATCCTGTTCGGACATCTACATTTATGGTAGGTACAAAACTGTACTTTCTGAACTGTTTGGAAGTTTCTAGAAGGCCAGTGCTTGCTTGGGCTAAAGGGAAGTCTCTGTGTTCACCAGTGGGAGTGGTTAACACTGAACAGCCTGCCTGTCCCTGGAGGAGTGGTTACTACCTAGAAACTGTAGTTTTATTGGCCATTTTGGGTCAGTTCTAAACTCCTTGATCTCTCTCTCTTAAAACCCGGCTGGCTGCTGGTTTTGGCATCTTTTCAGGCTTGCTAGTTGTTTCTGAAGCACCTACCAAGGGGAGAAAACGCTGAGAGAAGAAAAGGAGCCACTTTTGTGATTTTAAGTATTTTCTTCTGATTTTTTGTTAAGTTTTACTGCTTTGCCGCCTATTTTTTGGCATTTTCCGGCTTGCTAAAGTTTATATCTGTAACAGTAACAGTACTTGGAACACAACTAGAGCCTGTTTACTGCATTTCCTGTGTTGCACTTAATTTAAAATTGTTTTTTTTTCTAAAAACTGAATTTTACCTGATTTTGGCCTAGCACTCAAGTGTGGGGTCATTTATTGCACTGTTGTGATTATTTTGCTGCTTGTGTATCTCTGCTACCTTTAAATTACAACAAAAAAAAAAAATCTTGCTTTTTTCCCACTTTCTGGAAGTTAAGAAAGTTCAGTTACAGATTTGCTGTTCTGAACAGTTTGGAAGTTTCTAGTAGGCCAGTGCTTGCTTGGGCTAAAGGGAAGTCTCTGTGTTCACCAGTGGGAGTGGTTAACACTGAACAGCCTGCCTGTCCCTGGAGGAATGGTTACTACCTAGAAGCTGTAGTTTTATTGGCCATTTTGGGTCAGTTCTAAACTCCTTGATCTCTCTCTCTCTTAAAACCTGGCTGCCTCATGGTTTTGGCATCTTTTCAGGCTTGCTAGTTGTTGCTGAAGCACCTACCAAGGGGAGAAAACGCTGAGAGAAGAAAATGAGCCACTTTTGTGATTTTAAGTATTTTCTTCTGATTTTTTAAGTTTTACTGCTTTGCCGCCTAGTTTTTGGCATTTTCCGGCTTGCTAAAGTTTATATCTGTAACAGTAACAGTACTTGGAACACATCTAGAGCCTGTTTACTCATTTCCTGTGTTGCACTTAATTTAAAATCATTTTTTTCTCTAAAAACTGCATTTTACCTGATTTTGGCCTAGTACTCAAGTGTGGGGTCATATATTGCACTATTGTGATTATTTTGCTGCTTGTATATCTCTGCTACCTTTAAACTACAACAAAAAGAAAAAAATCTTGCTTTTTTCCCACTTTCTGAAAGTTAAGAAAGTTCAGTTACAGATTTGCTGTTCTGAACTGTTTGGAAGTTTCTAGAAGGCCAGTGCTTGCTTGGGCTAAAGGGAAGTCTCTGGGTTCACCAGTGGGAGTGGTTAACACTGAACAGCCTGCCTGTCCCTGGAGGAGTGGTTACTACCTAGAAGCTGTAGTTTTATTGGCCATTTTGGGTCAATTCTAAACTCCTTGATCTCTCTCTCTTAAAACCCTACAACTCTCTTTTTGCGTGGTTTTGTGCACTGTGCAGCGTTGGGCAGCGCCGCCTAAACAGGTTTAAACTATTCCAGGCTCCACAAAGTCTGCTCTTCACTTTTTCCCTTAGAACTGTTCAAACTCTCAAAGTAATCACTCTATTCTCTTTCTAAAGCCCTGCACTTGCTCAGCTCTTATAAGGAAACACACTAACTAAAGCACTACACCCTCCTTGACTTCTCATAAGTATTAGGCTCCCGATTGGTCCTTCCTGATCAAGTGAAAAATCAGTTCCCTTCCCTAATCTGATCAGTAAAAAAACAGTTTCCTATACTAATCTGGTATGTCCAAGGGTCAGTTTCAAGGTTACTCTCCAGTCCAGCTGTTGAATCTGGGAATTTTGAGGCAATGTTACAATTGCCTTATGTACACAGGCAACCCTCTCCTCCTTCCAACAAACTCTAATACATGTGAGAGATGCAGTTACACAGCCAAACTGGAGGCAGAGCTCTCTCAACCCAAGACTGGCACAGTCAGTCAGGAGGAAAAGGTAACCACCCACACCACAAATCCAGTCTCACACAGACCTATTGCATCTGCATACCCAACACATAAACACACAAAAACATACTTGGAGGCTCTAAATAAAAAGTCTGCCTAAACAGCAAAGACCTCCTAAGCAGATATCCAAGCAACAGCCACCCCTCAACAATACCCACGAATCACATATCTCACAAAATCAGTGTGCCTCACAGTCCCAGCCCTTAAGGCCAAACAACACACCAAATACACTTGTTATAGGGGACTCTATTGTCCGGCACACTGATGTCCCGCTCACCAGACTGAACAAGGAGAAGGTCATTGTAAGCTGCCTGTCGGGTGCCAGGATCCGCCATATAACGCAAGCACTCAGGTCACTCCAAAGCAAGTACAAGTATGACTCCGTCATTGTCCATGCTGGTGTGAATGACCTGAGACGTACCTCCCTGGACTACATGAAAAGAGACATAGAGGAGCTCTCTGACCATGTAGCCCAGGCTGGTATGACCCTGACCTTGAGTAGCATCTTGCCGTCACCAAGAATGATGCCACATTATAAAGGCAAAATGATCAGTTTCAACAATTGGCTAAAGTATTGGTGTCATTCAAAGGGGATCCAGTGTCTGTCAGCCTGGGATGACATGCTCGACAAGCCACTTTGCTTCGCTAGGGACGGCTTGCACCTGTCACCCTTAGGCTTTTGTATACTGGCCAAGGCTCTTGCCACCCCCATAGTGCCTTTTTTAGGCAAGGCTCAAAGGACAAACCCACCTCCATAGACAACCCAAGGATAAAAAAACTAAAGGTAATGCTACTCAATGCCAGAAGTCTAAACCTCAAGATGCACGCACTCGAGGCTCTCCTCAGTATGGAGAAAATCGATGTCTGTGCAGTAACAGAAACCTGGTTCAAGGCTCCTGAGAGCACCTCAGCACTACCAGGTTATACCTCATACCATGCATTTCGGCCCCAAAACTCGGACCGAAGCACAAAAGGAGGGGGGGTATCTATATTCATCAAAGATACCTACACCACCAGGTTAGTGGCACTGCACGAAGCATCGGAAACCATCCATGTGCAACTAACAGCGGGCTAAACTGCCTTTCAGTTTGTAGCCTACTACAGAACACCCTCCCTATTACAGGAACCCCACTTGGCATTCCTGAGAACACTGGAGAATATGAAGGTCTCTCCAAACACTATGTTATTGAGTGACTTCAACTACCCAAGCATTGACTGGGAAAACTACTCAAGCCCAAACACCCTCGCCCAATGGTTCCTTGAATTTATAAACTCTAACGCAATGGAACAACTGGTCACCACTCCCACAAGAGGGAACAACAATTGGACCTGGTCATCACCAACATGGGGACTCTATGTTCCACACCAGAGGTAAACCCCTAATTGGTAAGATCAGACCATAAACAAATTTCCCTGGACATCCATATCCCGTCCCCACCCCCAGCCAAGGAAATCACTCTAAAGAATTTCTCAAAAGCCAACTTTGCACTTCTCAAGACTGAGGTGGAATCCTTCAAAGCCCCTGGACCAGAGGATAATACAGCCCAATCCGCAGAATCCTTTACAATGCATTCTATGAGCACCTGCAGGAATGCATGGATCATGCTATCCCAAGTAAAACCAAGACTCACTCCCCCAAAAACAGGAGACCGGTCTAGTGGACGCTGGCCATAAATAAGCTATACAACAGAAGGAGGAAGCTACTACATAACAGAGCAAAATCCCAAAAAGGGAAGGCATCTCTGATCAGTATTAGCAAGAAACTTCAATCCCTCATAAAATCATCAAAGGCGGCTTTGAAAGAAAAAATTGTCCTAGACACTAAAGATAATCACAAGGCCTTCTTTAGTTATGTCAGGAACATGGGCGGAAACTCCCAGATATGCTCTGAATTGTTGCATAACGGTACAAAATATACTGAACCTACAGACATAGCCAACATCTTGGCAGACAGATTCAGCGCAGTCTTCTCCCCCCCCCCCCCAAAGGAGCAAATGCCTATCCCAATTGAATGTAACCTCCCTGACATCACAGATGCACAGGTGAAAGCTGCCCTCTCCAAAGCAAAAAAGACAGCATCTGTGGAACCGGACGGTGTCCCAGGCTGTGTCTTACACAAGCTCCAAGAAGAACTGAACCCTCACATTAAGTCACTGTTCAAACTTAGCCTTACTACAGGATATGTACCCAAAGAATGGCGTACAGCTACAGTGGTCCCACTCCACAAAGGTGGTGCCACAATGGATCCCGGAAACTATCGCACCATAAGCCTAACTAGTCTGGTCTGTAAAGCTATGGAGCGTATTATCATGGAACTCATAAACAAAGACATTGGGAGCCTCCAGACACTGGACCCTACCCAATTCGGCTTTGTTAAGGGCAGATCTTGCCTCTTAAACCTAGTTGATTTCTTTGAAACAGTTACCAAAGCCATAGATGAGGGCAAGGTAGTCCACACAGCCTACCTGGACCTAGCAAAAGCCTTCGACACAATACCCCACTCGGGCATCATAAATAAGCTTACCAGCTTAAATATCAACCCCTATATCACAAGATGGGTTGCAAACTGGCTCAAAGATAGAACCCACATGGTCAGAATCGCAGGTGCCATGTCTGAATCTAAACCAGTTAGAAGTGGCGTCCCACAGGGCTCAGTTCTGGGACCTCTCTTGTTTGGTATATACTTCTCTGAGGTTCAGGCTACCACGGGGGATTATGGCTGACAAAGTTCGCAGATGACTGCAAACTGGGGGCCATAATTGAATCTCCAGCTGACACAAGCATCCTCCAAAAGTGTCTCACAGAGACGGATGCTTGGTGTCAAAGCCACGGCCTCAAGCTAAATGCTAAAAAGTGCATAGTCATCCCCTTTGAGAAAAACAAGGTGCCCACAAATTACCACATAGGTGGTAATCCATTAAGTACAGAAGAAGTAATTAGAGATTTGGGGACCAACATAGATAGTAATCTCTCCTTTGATAATCACGTTGCCAAAGTGGTTAGAAAGACCTTCTATATAGCCCACCTTATCACGAAAGGGATCGCATCTAGATCAAGAGAGGTCATTGTGCCCCTCTACTCGTCAGTCATCAGGCCCATAATTGAATACAATGCCCCTTTTGGGATGTACCTTCCCCGACACCTGCAGCAACTGGAGAGACCCCAAAAGTACCTCACCAAGAGGATCATGGGCTACAAACAGATGCCCTATGCAGCTCGACTAAAAAACTCCAGCTCTACTCAGTTGCTTACCGCCTACTCAGAGGCGATCTATGCCATGTCAAACCCAGAATTAATGGACATGCTCCACCTCAAAAAATCTAAGTCCCTTAGAGCTACATGCTCCAGGGACCTAAACCTCAGCACAAAAATAAATAGGACATGCTGGAGGGACAGATTCATTTCCCAGAGGCTCCACTCACTCTGGAATAGAATCCCAATTCATGTTAGACATAGCCCCTCGCTGACCCTCTTCAAGCAAAATCTGGACTCGTGGATGGGAAATCGCAAATTCACCCCTGGGATCTCTTCTGTGTCCCTGCTAGACAGAGGCACAGTAAACTAATTTTAAAAGGGTACCTTCTGTGACCTACTTTACAGAGGCACAGTAGGCTAATCTAATAGGCTGAAGCCAAATACACTCTGGCTAGGCTTATAAATGCCCTAGGTCAGATAGCCTAGTATCTACCTATGAACCCTGCCTAGTGCTCCCACCAAGAACAAAAGCTGCTGATAGGTCTGAATTTACTTTAGTGCAGACATGAGCACCACAATAGATTTTCTGAAGTAGACAACTAAATTCCCTAGAAGTCTAACATTTTTCAGTGCTAAAAAACAAGTATTATCAACTCACTCCATCATATTTCTTTCATTATCCAGACTGACCACAGCAGACTGCTTGCATTTCCTTTGGGGATTGTCTAATAATACCAAATTTTTCAGTACATGCTTGAATGTCTGCTTTCCCTAATAACCACACACTGGCTGTTCTGGAGTAATTTCTCCATGAAAAGTGCCAGCCTGTATTCCATTATAGGTATAAAGATTTAGTGGTCCTGATTCTGAACACGTATCTGTTGGTATGATCCTGGCTGTAAAAAAATCCTTACCTTCTTTTGAAATGACCAAAATCACTGCCCTTCTCCACCAAAGTGGCACCACACCCCTTCTTCAGAACTAAATTAACTATTTTTGAAAATTCTAGAGTAATTTGCTCCCTTTCTCTCTCTCTCTCAACTTCATACAACTCATCTATCATGCCAACAGTTATTGGAGAATTGCCCTAAAACATTCTCTTCAGTGTTTCCTCAACTTCCGTCTAATAACTGGGGCTATCAAAGTGTGCAACCTTTCCCATAGTTAATTATGGGTAATTCATTTTTTAAAGTCCTCTTTCGACTGTGTCTTAACTAATCACTTGGTTCCTCCCTATATAAATATTCAAAAATATCTAAAGACTAACAATACTTTCTCCAAATCGTCTCTGTTTCTTTGTTTTCTCATCCCTGATCCAAAGTACCCACTTTTCCATTTTAGACCATTACAGTCTTAAAGCCAAAGCCTTTTTTGCTGATGGCACATTTTCCAGAAACACTTTACCAATGATTTTATTAAATTCTCTTTCCCTTTCCAGTATGTTAACTACTCCTTATTCACCCTCAATATGTCCTCTTTCAACCCTAAAATCTCCTTGCCTGATATGCTTGTATTAATTGTAACCATTTCTCTCATTTCTTCAATGCAAATCCATCAAATGTCTTTTTACTACCCATATACTTTATTAGCTATTACTTCCATTGCCCTTTCTGCTTATCCCAAACTGTCAGTCGATCTTCCCGTATGCTGCTTAGGTCTTCCAGACCTACTTCAGCTATTTCTCTTGAAAAAAAAAAAAAAAGAAAAACATTGATTGACAATAGAAGTTATTAATTCACCAGTATTTCACTTTTTGTCTAATTTCCCATTTAATATTTAATGCAAGGATGGAATGACCAGAGAAAGTTATCGGTAATGTCTCTTGGTACCTTAGTAAATATCTATCCTCTTTAAATATATAGGTCCCATTTGTTTTAGGGTAATTCTGACATACCCTTGAAGAAAGACATAATTAAAATTTAGTCCTATCTCTGTATCAAATACATCGTTTAAACACAGTAACTCATCTATTTGTTTAAAATATTTCTCTGTAGTAGAGATTTTCAGTTTATGAGGGTCACCTTGAACATCCACATTTGAGGTGACAAGTTAAAATCCCACGCTAATACTGTTAAACCTTCTTGGTGTTCAATTGCCTTAAATCCATGAATCCATGAATGTAATTTTTGAGGGCCTGTACAAGCTAACCACAATGGGAACAACAGTTTTTAGTGTTTTTTAAGTATTTGTAGCTAACCACAATGAGAATCTTTCTCTCTATTGCCCCCTTTATCAGTACAAAATGTCCTGGTTTATAAGTGGCTGTCCCGATGTCGCACTTCACATCGCAGATTCGCCCCCGCAGAGCACACGCCATTCTTTTCCTTTACTTCCCCAGTGATGCAGAAAACCATTCTGAGAGTCAAACTGTACCAATTTAAAACACATATTTAAACGTGTCTCTTCTAATTTTACTGTTTGTGCATCCTACTTCTTAATGTACCTTACTATGTTATACTTTTTAACTGGATTTCCTGGTCCATTACCTTCCAAAACACAATTCTCATAATGTCACATGTAATGTAGTACTTCACTTTGTTATCTGAATCCCTCTGGCTACACTTTCTTCTTATCCATCCTTTTCCACACACTTGAAGTTGCTGATTTACATCCTTACGACATAACCATATGTGTTCCTTGTGCCAAAATCAGCTACCCTGTCTAACATCCCATTAATCCATAAATAAAACTTACAACCTGCCCTTCCCCTCCTGGGCAGTATGACATTAAGTGCATAACTTCTTCAATATCAGTAAAAAATCTATAATAACATAATTCTCTACTTTATTTACATAATATTATACAATATAATGTTCTTCCTAAAACAATTCTGTCTTATTCTTTCAAGGTATGACATAAATGATATATCTAGGGAACCCAGAAACTTATTACATCTCCACTTGGTGGTGCTACATTCAACAGGCATATCAAGTTTGATCCCATGTGTCTGATTGGCACCTGTCCTTTTGTAACTGAAGGGGAGGTAAAAAAGAAACCCCCTCTTCCCTAATGGACCTTCAGGATTCCCTAAAATCATCTTGTTTACAATTCTACAGCACATCCTCTTTTTCATTTTATCCCCCCCACCCACACAAAAAGGGGAAAGGGAGGGCTGACAGAAGGAAGTTATCTACAAGTAGTATATACAGTCATTTGGCAACCACTATTCCCATCTGCAAGCTCCACACTACACAGTGTATAATTCACAAAAGAGAGGAAAAATAAAATAATGTGCCAAAGTACAGGTCAGTCTACTTCTCTTTAGACAATAACTTCTTAAGCAATAGTCACTGTTTAAATAAAGGAAATGTTTTGACTGCTGAGCAGCCCACATTTATTTCCATTTACTTCCCAATTTGCTGATTAGTTATTACTCCCACATGTTTCTGCTCCTGTAAATTCTGCCACTTTTTAATCCCAACCAAAGCCTTAATGGATCATGAAACATTTTTAAGTTCCTGTCATTCAAAACATCTTAAAGTGAGCCAGCTAAACCAGTTTGACCCTTATCTTATGTAATCTGCATAACTGAATTGCAGGGACAAAATGTGCACCCATCTCCAAGTCTGTATAATGCTGTTCCACATCCTAACATCCCCACACGTTCAACACTTCCCTGGCCGCCAATGTGCTGATAGTATCCTCTGCTTAACACATAGATGACAAATACAATCATCTGTTGTGGCCTGCTTAATGATGTTAGTATTACATGTGCATACAATCTTTGGGACCTGCTGATCATTACCTCTTCCTTTGATAGTCCTGTCCACTGAGCTAACAATGTCATAACAAATGTAACTGGCACCTTCCTTACTTTCTCTTAGGGATACCGATCAGTTTAGGACTTGTCTTTCAAGCCTGATCTTCCAGATTTGAAAGTTGGGTTTCTAGCTGCTCTCTCCAGGCTTGACTATCCACTATATATGTATGTCTGTTTGCATTGTGTCTTTACCCATGTTGTCTAATGTTTCAAAATGTGGAATCAGTTTGCTTTATGTCTCTGATACTTTCCCCTCTACAAATTATGTAGTCATCTAGCTTGGTGTCAGTATGGTTCATTATCTCCACAATCTTGTCCACCAGCAAATTTGACACCTGTACTAGTTTTGATCCTGCTGTCAGCAAACTGTTTGTTTACACCTGCTGATTTAATTCACATATCTATTTTCAGCTCACACTTAGAGTTGATTTGTGAAGAGTTCACTTCCAAAAGCTTATTTCACTTCTTTGTGTCTTGATACTGTAGATATTGGATTTTTCAGACCTTAAGGCCTACTTTTAAAAACTATTTTATTTATTTACTTGCCAGGTGAGTAGCTGCAGATGTGATTTCTACTTTTTTGTTCTCTACAGATGATACTGATAAAGTTGTGCCGAGAAAACAGCCATAGTCAGAGGTCCCAAGAAAGTTAATAAACAAAAATAAAGTTCTTACAGCTACTGATTGACATTCTTTTTTATTTTACAGGGTATGCCATGGTATATTCCATCCTTCACAGTGGCAGTACTGTACAGCTAGTTGGTTTTATTTAGTTTAGCTGATGCTGATTGCTGGGTCTGGTATTTTCTAGATTATCCAGAACTGTCATCCAGTTCTCCAGTATTCCAAATGCACACTTCAGTTTTTGGAGTGTTTGAAGCACTTATTTTGTATTTCTCCAGTGTGGGCAGTGTTTATTTGCAATGTCAGCACATTTAAAAGCTTATGAGGAGTGCTGGAATTTGCTGCCCCACTGCCTCTCTTTGTTAGTGACTAGCTGCAAGACTTGTTGGCTAGGAAAAGTAAACAATCACTAACGAGAAATTAAAGAATAATACAGGGCCTCTCGTTGTGTATGTTTTATTTTTTTATTAAGTGATGTATGTTTTTGTACTTTTGATCAGAAGGCACTACTGTGCCATAGTGGCTGTCAGTATAACTTTGTTGGGAAGATGAAGATTTCCAATTCTAGATCCAGACCTGCTGAATCTAGCTTTGTTTGTATAACTTGAGCACTAATCCAGGCATTTTTTAAAGTATTCAGTTGTATTTATTACTGCTGGTAGTAACTTGATTAAAGTGTAGCTATCATTTCTAAGTCTTTTGGATTAAGCACTTGGGCTTCAGACCAGTTGTTTTACATTAGGAAGGTTTGTGGCCTGCACTGTGGTGGCAGGACAGGCAGCTTACATCCTTCTAGGTTAGGAACTGCTGATTGAGAGCTCAGTGTCTGTTATTCTAAAAGTGTAGTAGTTCTGGTTTAAGCACTTGCGCTTCAGGCCAGTTATTTTACGTTAGGAAGGATTGGTCTGCACTCTTGTGGGAGGAGAGGCTGGACTCTGCCCTTCTGAGCTGAATAAGCGACTTTTCTTGATACTAAGTATAATTTTTGTTGCTTTCCACATCTGAATACCTAGCGACTGTATTTCGCCTGCCTTTCTGTTACACTGAAGCTGTTTTTACTGCATTTAACTTAATATTGCACTTGGAATCCTTGTTTGTTACTATTTGACTGTATTTGTAGCAAATTCTTCTGTGTAAGCTGTAGTAGCTGATTCATAGCATTTATAAGTGTTTGCTGTACCTGTTTCTGCCTGTTCTGTGAAAAAAAAAAAAAAAAAAAAAAAAAAAAAAAAAAAATATCTCTTGTTTTTCCTGCTTTACTAGTTTAGTCCAGTTTCAGAGTTGCTGATTCCTGGGCTTTGGTTGTAGTTCCTGTGTACTGTTTCCTTGCCTTATTTGGGGGAGAGGAAGTTACCTTGCTTACCAGTGGGAGTGGGAAGCATTGAGCTGCCTTTTGTCCAGTTTTGTGAGGTTTCAGCCAGTAACTAGTAGTTTATTGGTCGTTTGGGCCAGTTTCTAGCTTTTCCAGCCCCTGGTATAAACACGCCGGTAAACGCTTAGCTGATTTAGAGCGGAGCTGCCACTGTTGCACACTAGGGCAGCGCCCGGTTAGGCAGGTTTAAACTATTCGGCTACCTAAAGTCCACTCTTCAAATTTTCCCTTAAAACTACCTTCCTCGAACTATACTACTGATCTAATCAGCTTATCCTATAACTAAAAGATCATCTCCACTTGACTCCAAGTAGACTATTCTCTATCTGTTAAACCTAGCACTTGCTCCTACAGTACTTATTACCTTGATACGGCACTCTTGTCATAGATAGTACCCCAAAAAGGTAACCCCCATTTTTCGGTCACCCACGCCCCTGAATCTTTTTAAAGTTTTTTGTCTATCCTTCTAGCATGTCGAGGATCAGTTGCTAGTGTCCTCTCCTGCTCAGCTGGTGAACCTGGGAATACTGAGGCAATGTTACAATTGCCTCATGTACACAGACAACCCTCTCCTCCTCCCACAAAACACAAATACATGAGAGATGCAACTATACGGCCAAACTGGAGGCTGAGCTCTCTCAACACAGGACTGGCAAGACCAGTCAGGAGGAGAAGGTTACCACACACACTATAGACCCAGTCTCACATAGCACCATTACAACCTCAAATCATACACATAAACACACAAAGACATACTCGGAGGCTCTGATCAAAAATCTACCAAAACAGCAGAGGCCACCAAAGCAGACACCCAAACAACCACCACCTCAGAACACAACACCTGCAACACATAGACCTCACAGTCAGAGTGTCAAACAGTCACAGCCCTTAAGGCCAAACACAATGCCAGACACACTAGTCATTGGTGACTCCATAGTCAGACACACTGATGTCCCGCTCACCAGACTGAGTAAGGAGAAGGTCACAGTAAGCTGCCTGTCGGGCGCTAGAACCGCGCCACAACAGCAAGCACTCAGGTCTCTCAACAGCAAGTACAAATATGACTCGTCATTGTCCACGCTGGTGTAAACGACCTGAGACTCTCCTTGCCTCCTGACTACATGAAAAGAGACATTGAGGAGCTCTCTGACTATGTAGCCCAGGCAGGTATGACCCTGACCTTGAGCAGTATCCTACCTTCACCAAGAGTGATGCCACAATACAGAGATAAGATGATCAGCTTTAACAATTGGCTTAAACACTGGTGTCATTCAAAGGGGATCCAGTATCTGTCTGCCTGGGATGACATGCTGGACAAGCCCTTGCTTCTAGCAAGGGACGGCTTGCACCTGTCACCCTGGGATTCCGGATATTGGCAAAGGCTCTTGCCACCCCCATAGTGCCTTTTTAGGCAAGGCTCAAATTCTAAACCTACCACCCTAGAACACAAAAAGGAAAAACTAAGGGTAATGCTGCTCAATGCCAGAAGTCTCAATCTCAAAATGCACGCACTGAGGCCCTTCTCAGTATGGAGAACATCGATGTCTGTGCTGTGACAGAAACCTGGTTCAAGGCTCCTGAGAGCACCCCAGCGCTATCAGGTTTTACCTCATATCATGCCCGCCCCAAAATCCGGACAATACCAAGAAAGGAGGGGGTATCCATATTCATTAAGGACACCCACACCTCAAGACTGGTGGCAACGCACGATGCATCGGAGACCATCCAGGTGCAATTAACCATAGGCAAGACTGCTCTGCAAATTGTAGCATGTTACAGGCCACCCTCACAAACTCAGGAACCTCACATGGCCTTCCTGAAAACACTAGAGGGGATAAATGTATCACCAAACACCATCATACTAGGTGACTTCAATTACCCTAATATAGACTGGGAACACTACTCAAGCCCAAACACCCTAGCCCAAAAGTTCCTGGAATTCATAAACTCAAATGCCATGGAACAACTAGTCACCATCCCCACAAGAGGAGATAACATACTTGATCTCATCATCACGAACATGGGAGCACAATGTTCAACACCGGAAGTATACCCCTCACTGGTGAGATCAGATCACAAACTAATCTCGCTGGAGGTCCTCATCCCACCCCACCTGAAATAAAAAGACCACAGTAAAGAACTTCTCAAAAGCCGACTTCACACTTCTAAAGACTAGTGTGGTCTCCTTTAAGGCCCCGAGCTGGTGGAAAACAGTACTCAAGCCGCTGAATCACTTACAGACGCCTTCTACCAGCACCTGCAGGACTGCATGGATAAGGCAATCCCAAACAAAACAAAGACTCTTAGTACCAAAGGCAAGCGTCCAGTCTGGTGGACCCCAGCCATAAACAAACTCTACAATAAAAGGAGGAAGCTACTACAAGATACAGCAAAATCCTTAAAAGGTAAGACACCCTTGATCACTATAAGTAAAAACTAAGAGCTCTCATAAAATCATCCAAAGCAAATTTCGAGAGAAAAATAGCTAAAGACTCAAAAGACAATCATAAGGCCTTCTTTAGCTATGTTAGACACCTAGGAGGAAACTCCCAGATATGCTCAGAACTAGTTCAAAATGATGTGAAGATTACTGATCCTACAGACATTGCCAACATACTGGCTGACAGGTTCAGTGCAAACTTCTCCCCCCCCAAAAGGAGAGATATCTATACCAAACGATTGCAGCCCCCCAAACATCTCCAGCGCCCAAGTGAGAACTGCTCTCTCCAAAGCAAAAACACAGCATCCATGGGACCTGATGGTGTCCCCGGCTGTGTGCTCCACGAACTCAATGAGGAATTAAACCCACAGCTAGGACAGCTGTTTAATCAAAGTCTTACCTCTGGATACGCACCCAGGAGTGGCGCACTGCAACTGTGGTCCCACTTCACAAAGGCGGTGCCTCCACCGACCCTGGAAATTACCGCCCATTAGCCTGACAAGCCTTATCTGCAAAGCCATGGAGAGGATCATAATGGACCTCATAAATAAAGACATAGGGAATTTGCAGACTTTGGATCCAACCCAGTTTGGCTTTGTCAAAGGCAGATCATGCCTTTTAAACTTGGTTGACTTCTTGAAACAGTCACCAAAGCCATTGACGAGGGAAAGGCAGTCCATACAGCCTACCTCGATCTGGCTAAGGCCTTCGATACAATACCCCACTCGGGTATCATTGAAAAACTCATCAGCTTAAATGTTAACCCATACATCACAAGATGGGTTGCAAACTGGCTGAGTGACAGAACCCACAGGGTCAGAGTTGCTGGCGCCATGTCAGACTCAAAACCTGTCACAAGTGGTGTCCCACAGGGCTCAGTCCTGGGCCCACTCTTGTTTGGCATCTACTTTTCCAAGTACAAGCAAACACAGGAGGGTTATGGCTGACAAAGTTTGCAGATGACTGCAAACTGGGCGCCATAGTAGAAAACACGTCTGACACAGATATCCTTCAGAAGGGTCTCACAGAAACGGATAACTGGTGCCAGAGCCACGGCCTGAAGTTAAATGCCAAAAGATGCATAGTCATACCCTTTGGGAAAAACAAGGTTACCCCTAGCTACCAAATAGGTGGCAATCCACTGAGCACAGAAGAAGTTATCAGGGACCTGGGGACCCAGGTTGATAGTAGTCTGTCATTCGACACCCATGTAGCTAAAGTAGTTAGGAAGACTTTCTACATTGCCCACCTTATCATGAAGGGATTCTCATCTAGATCAAGGGAGGTCATAGTCTCCCTTTACTCATCACTCATCAGACCAATGATTGAGTACAATGCCCCATTTGGGATGTATCTGACCCGACACCTGCAGCAGCTGGAGAGGCCACAAAAGTTCCTCACCAAAAGGATAAAGGGTCTCAAAATCTGTCCTATGCTGCCCGACTGAAAGAACTCCAGCTCTATTCAGTCGCCACCGCTTGCTCAGAGGTGACCTTTGCCTAACATACAAGGCCATGTCAAACCCAGATTTGATGAATATGCTTCACCTCAAAAATCTAGATCCATCAGAGCCACAAGGGCGGGAGACTTAAACCTCGACACGGCTATTAATAGGACGTGCTGGAGGGATAGATTCATTACCCAAAGACTCCCTATGCTGTGGAACAAAATCCCGGTACATGTGAGGCAGAGCACCTCGCTGGCCTTGTTCAAGAGAAATCTTGACCAATGGATGGGAGATCGCAGATATACCCCAGGGATTACCTCAGTGTCACTGCTCGACAGAGGCACAGCAAAATAATGGGTATAGTTCCCCATACTAAAGGGGTGGCGTAAGCCACAAAACGATGGGCTAGGCTTGTAAATGCCCTCGGGCAGATAGCCTAGTATAAAGTATAAACCTAATTCAGTGGAGTGATTAGTGAACTAGTACTCTTCCAGTCTGCCTATAAGGAAGTATTCAGTGTGCATGGATGTGTGTCTTGTGACAGACCTGGCTTCATAGGAGCAGTAAACACGAAACAAAACCAAAACCTGGAACTGAGACATCACACTGCACTTTAATAAGATAAAAACAAATAAAATGCACAGTACGATGACGCAGTTTTCATCTAGTCATTGACTAGACTTCATCAGATAACAATGTGCAACACATTTTATCTTAAATACTTTTTCTTCACTCCAGATAATTGATTAATTTACTCTAAAGTTCAGCTACTAATTAGTTAATAAGCTGGTGTATGTCAACACAGTAAGAATGGTACATAGTATATAAGCACAATGTATACGTTAATACAATAAACATAATGATTTTTTACCTACTTATCCTTCTGTACTAATCCATTTTGATTTGATTAGAATAAAAATAAAAAATAAATAAAATTAAATTATTTGCATATGCTGATTGTAGTATGTATAAAAAAATCAAAAGGAAGGCAAACCATCAGATTCAAATTTGGCTTACTGCTACTGTAGACTTAATAATCAAAGTTAGTAAATGAAAGTTGATACTTAATGAAATAGTAAATGACAAATATCTTAGTAAATATATCAATATTAATAAATTGATAAAAATAAATATATATGAATATATGTAAATATATATATGTATATATGTATTCATTGTCAAAGACCAAATATTGAGTGCTACATCTTATACTTGCCTAAATCTTCTTGTAAAGTTGGCTACTTTTTGGGTCCCTGTCAACCATCCTACTGGTGTGTACAGAACAGTATTGGACCTAGCTGCAACTAAGGGGTATATCTCCTAGAATTTATCTGGTGTTTATCTGGTCAAGTTCTTATGTCTTAAAAGGCACTGAATAGAACACATTTCATTGAGACCTGGAAAGTGGCATGCATCTAAGCGAATTTGCCACATTAATTCCAGTTTTTCCAATAGTAGTGACCTTGGTCCCCCTCTAGGGTCTTTAGTGGCATGGTCAATAACCCTAAATTTAAAGATGTGAATGGGGTTTAACTTTATGTGGTTTGCTAATGCGTTTTCAGTTTTCATTTTCCTGATGTTATAGAGGTGCTCGTATACACGTTCCCTAATTTTCGATCCATCTTTCCAACATAGAAGGCGGTACATAATTGACATTGAGCTAGATACACTACAAAACTGGAGTTGCAATTAAACCTTCCACTTGTTGTGGTGTAACGTTTATCTTGAATGTTAAAATTGTGGCCTACATCCATAAACTTAAAGTAATTGCATGACTCACACTTAGTCATCCCATGGTATCTGACTAACCTTGTATTGGAATTTTCCAATAGGTTCTTCAGGTTATTCCCACTCCTAAAATAAAAGAGGGTATGGCCCCTATCTTTGTTCTAAAGTTTTGATCATTGTTGAATACCTTCCAATTTTTCTTGATTATAGCCTGTATATCTTTACTCTCCATGCTAAAGGTGAGTATAAAACTGATCAGGGACATGGTGGGTATCTGATATATACCTGTACCCAAGTTGTTATCCACATTATTACTCAGATTGGTACTTATAACTGATGTGGTGCCCAACAAAGGAGTGTAGAACCCATTAGTCCTTTTATATTGGATCTCAATAGTGATTTCAGAAATAAGTTCTTCGGGGCAACCCCTTGTGTTAAACATTTCACCTATTTTTTGGCATTCCTTAAGAAAATCACTCTCTGTTGATACCATCCTGGCAGCTTGAACTAGTTGGCTCTTGATTACTGAAGTTTTTTTGGTGGAACGGATGTGAGCTGCTATAGTGCAAATATGTGTTTGAAAAGGTGCTCTTCCTATGTATTCTAGATATCAGTCTCTTTAGGGTCCTATCTCTTACCAGTTCGATGTCAAGATATGTACTCACATCTTTGCCTAATGTATACATGAATTCTAAAACATCAGTAGTTTAATTCAAATACTTGATGAAGTCCGCCACTTCAACCAGACCACCCTTAAATATAATAAACATGTCATCCAGGAAGCGGGTGTAAAATGAGATCCATTCAGTTATATCTGCTATATTCAAAATGAATTATTTTTCTCAGTGGGCCATAACTGTGTTGGCAAAGATGGCCCCACATGGAGATCTCATTGCCACACCAATTTTTTTGCAAGTACAGTTTGTTATCAAATAGAAAATAATTGTTGGTTAATGTGATATCCAACAGAATGCTCACTAGTCTAATTTCTGACTCAGGTGCCTCCTTCCCCCTAAGGAAATGGTCAGTCCATTCTATCCCTTCCTGTTGTGGGATTGAGATATACAAATCTTTTACAACTATCGTCAGGAAGTTATTGTCCTTTTGGTATGGTAACTCATTTAACTTGGACAGAAATGTTCAAGAATTCTTGCAGATCTAACCCTCATCCTTTAGATATTTTTTCAGTGTGTTGTCCACTATTTTCGCTATTGGGTAGGTGATGCTTTGACGTGCATTGGTGGATCAACTATCGACATGTGGATTTTAGGTACACCGAATAACACTGGTGTCCTAGGTGCTAGCATAGAGAAATAGTTGAAAAGGGACAACTCAACTAATTGTTCATTGAATAAATCATTTAAACAGCCCCTTATTTTCTTGTACACTGCATTGACTTCATTTACACTAACTGGAACATATGTATCAGTGTCCAGTAGTTTGGTCATTTTTCTGTTGTACAGATCATTACTCATAATAACCAAACCTCCCCCTTTGTCCGGTTTCACAATCCTAACTGGTAACCGCCTAAAATCATTAAAGATGTCCCAATCTTCTCTAGTGGTGTTCCTCTTATAATGTGATTTCCCTGATAATACACTTCTAAAATCAATTTCGCACATTTCTTTCAAAAGTTGAGATGAGAGGGTTCACTGGGGGGTTAAAGGTGCTAGCTAAATGAAATTCAGAAGTGGTACTCTGTTCTGAATTGAAAAAAAAATTTAAATTAAGTTTTCTAATAAACAACTTAAAATCAATAAGTGTTTTCACAATGTTTGCTGGTTGAGAAGGTACAAAAGACAGGCCTTTGGCCAATAATTCCACTACCCTAGGATCCACTTCAAAGTCAGAAAAATTGTAGATGTTAAAGTCACCATTCACATTTGTAATGAGGTTATGACTAAGTACATCCTGGCTTAAAGTAGCATTCATGTTCACTCTATTAAAACCAAAATTACTTGTACTAGGCAGTTCATTAACCATAGATATCAGACATACAGAAGTGATATTTAAGTTTGAAGTAGGACCTTGCCCGGCTGATGTTTCCAAACTATTTACATTCAAAACTCTACAGGGACTGAGCGTCTTACATATATCATGGTCTTTTATTTTAACTGGTTCAAACAGTTGCTCAACTGGTGTGATGCTTACAGTGTTTGTATTAACAACCCTCACATTGTTCTGTTTCCTCGTTATAGTTAATAAAGTGGTTTGTATGACAAGTCCTATTCAGTTCCTGTACTAAATCACCCCCTGTATTTCCACTAGTAACTGTATCGCATCCAGTTTGGTGTTTTAGTCCCAACTCAGTTAAATCAGTGTAAAGGTGAAGGGTTACCTTTTCTTTCTGCTGTTGTTTGATTTCCTCTTATAGTTCCTCCCCCTGGTGGGTTTCTTGACCATACTGTTGTTGGTGTGAGCTACCCTGTTGAAAATCCTGATTGATGGGGGCTTCATTTCCCTGGTTAAAATCATCCAATTGGTCCGGTCGACTACCCACTGAATCATTTAGTGGAGTCCGGTGGTCCGTGTTATTTATTTCAGCTAATTGCCTCAGTGGTAAAGCAATGGCATAAGCCATACCATTTGGGCCTTGTGATGAAGGGGGTGGAGGGTAGGCTGTACTATTGGCATATGCTGATATGCCCCTTTATAGTTTTTTAATTTTTGAGACTTTGTGTTTCTCTCTGTTTGTCTATGCTGTCGAAACATCTTTTATAATCGTACTTGTAGCGTACAAAGTCTGTGGCCTCACATATCCGAGTATTGATGGTTGTTATTTCCTTGTTCAAACTGTCCACAGTTACCTGATAGTGCTTTATAATGAGATGCTTAAGTTCTGCCCCATGCTTATTAAATAATTTGAGCAATTCCTGATGGAATGTAGAACCGGGGATTAACCCAGTTGGATACTGCCATGATCTAAACCCTTTGGGGACAACTTTCTGTCTTAGGCACTCCTCAAAGTAAATAATTTCAAGTTGCAGTTTTTTTATTTTAAATAACTTCGTGTACAAGTTTTTAAGATCTAAAACAATGTTACCAGTCCCTTCTGCCAGTGGTCTCAAGTTAATGTCCATGCTGGCTCCTCCATTATGGTTAAATACCGGGACATTCTTTAGCCAATCTTGTAAATCAAGACCGTCAATAAGCTCTGAAGGGGAGTTAACTGAGTTGAAATGCTGGGCGGCCAAGTTGTCCACTCGGTTCCGATTAGGTAGAAGAGGTAAACCACTGGTGTTAAGTCCTCCCATATTACCCGTTAATGGTGGTACACCTTGGCTGGTTGAAGAAATGGTCTTCTTACTTAAGGCTACATCCAGCCAGTCAGAGAGTGTATCAGTTGGTTGTGTGAGGAAAGCTATTAGGTTAGTAATGTTACCAGCCTCCTGCTGGCTGTTGTGCTGGTCAAATAAGTCCTGGGAGTCTAGGCTGTTCCCGCTTGCCATTACACCAACTGCAAAAATGGATAGGCACGACAAACAAGTAAACATGAAACAAAACCAAAACCGGGAACTGAGACAGCACACTGGACTTTAATAAGATAAAAACAAATAAAATGCACAGTACGATGAAGCGTTTTTCGTCTAGTCAGTGACTAGACTTTATCAGATAACAATCTGCAACACATTTTCTCTTAAATACTTTTTCTTCACTCCAGATAATTGATTAATTTACTCTAAAAGTTCAGTTACTAATTAGTTAATAAGCTGGTGTATCTCAACACAGTAAGAATGGTACATGGTATATAAGCACAATGTATAAGTTAATACAATAACCATAATGATTTTTTACCTACTTATCCATCTGTACTAATCCATTTTGATTTGATTAGAATAAAAATAAAAAATAAAAATGAAGTAATAAAATTAAATTGTTTCCATATGCTGATTGTAGTATGTATAAAAAATCAAAAGGAAGGCAAACCATAAGATTCAAATTTGGCTTACTGCTACTGTAGACTTAGTAATGAAAGTTAGTAAATGAAAGTTGATACTTAATGAAATAGTAAATGACAAATATCTTAGTAAATATATCAATATTAATAAATTGATAATCAAAACAAAAATATACGAATATATGTAAATGTATATATGTATCTATGTATTGATTGTCAAAGACCAAACATTGAGTGCTACATCTTATACTTGCCTAAATCTTCTTGTAAAATTGGCTACTTTTTGGGTCCCTCTCCACCATCTTACTGGTGTGTACAGAATAGTATTGGACCTAGCTGCAACTAAGGGGTCTATCTCCTAAAATTTATCTGGTGTTTATCTGGTCAAGTTCTTAAGTCTTAAAAGGCACTGAATAAAACACATTTCATTGAGACCTGGAAAGTGGCATGCATCAAAGCGAATTTGCCACGTTAATTCCAGTTTCTCCAATAGTAGTGACCTTGGTCCCCCCCTAGGGTCTTTAGTGGCATGGTCAATAACCCTAAATTTAAAGATGTGAGTGGGGTCTAACTTTATGTGGTTCACTAATGCGTTTTCAATTTTCATTTTCCTGATGTTATAGAGGTGCTCGTATACACGTTCCCTCAATTTTCGATCTGTCTTCCCGACATAGAAGGCGGTACATAATTGACATTGAGCTAGATACACTACAAAAGTGGAGTTGCAATTAAACCTTCCGCTTGTTGTGGTGTAACGTTTATCTTGAATGTTAAAATTGTGGCCTACATCCATAAACTTACAGTAATTGCATAACTCACACTTAGTCATCCCAGGGTATCTGATTAACCTTGTCTTGGAATTTTCCAATAGGTTCTTCAGGTTATTCCCACTCCTAAAGGTAAAAGAGGGTACCTTTGTTTGAAACTTTTGGTTGTTGTTGATAAGAGCAGTATCAGTATGTGTGTACATGTGTGTGAAAAATCAGTGCACATTGTGATAGACCTGGCTGTACTTGCGTGCATCTGTGTATGTAAGTAAGTATATGTGGAAATATCACCCAATTTTATATGTAGACTCACACAATATCGGAGGGTACATACATGAATGTTTTGAGTAGCATAAAAATGTTAGCAAATTGTCGGTTTTCAAAAATAAGGCACAAAATGCAGCATATAACATCTAGACCCACAGAGCTTCTGGTGGCTTAACAACCCTCACACAGCTAGCTATATAAGTGAATTTTACCATAGCCTTACTAGGGGCCACTGTCCTGACTCTCACCTACTCTAAAGCCAACCTCACTTTGAGGTGGGCACAGAACGTTGCTATAGTTTTTGTGGTGCTGGGGATAGTATGATATTTTTTCTTTAATTTTCATAGGTAGGTACTAGGCTATTGGCCCAAGGGCCTAAGTAAGCCTAGCCAACAGGGTTCCCTGGCTTACCCCACGCAAGAAAGTTAATTTCCTGTGCCCCTGTCCAGCAGAGCCACAGAAGTGATCCTCAGGGTGTATTTCCTATTTCCCATCCACTCATCAGGATTTTTCTTGAAGATTGCTAATGAGGAACTTTGCTTGACATAGATGGGAAGCTTGTTCCAGAGTATGGGAAGTCTCTGGGACAGGAATCTATCCCTCCAGCATGTCCTGTTTATTGTGGTGACAAGGTTTAGGTCCCTAGAGCTTGTAGCTCGGAGGGGCTGGGATTTCTTTAGGTGTAGCATGTCCAACAGCTCTGGGTTTAACATAGCTTTATATGTTAGGCAGAGATATCCTCGGAGTAGGCGATATGCCACAGAGTAAAGCTGGAGTTTTTTGAGATGGTCACTGTAGGGCTTCTGTTTGCGGCCAGTAATCCTCTTTGTGAGGTACTTCTATGGCCTTTCCAGCTGCTGCAGATGTTTTGTGAGGTACATTCCAAAAGGGGTGTTGTACTCTATGATGGGTCTAATGAGTGCCGAGTAGAGGGGAACAATGACCTCTTTTTTCCTGGATGAGAACCATTTGTGATGAGGTGTGCCACACAGAAGGATTTCCTGACTACTGTGGTGATGTGATTATCAAAGGAGAGACGGGTCTGTATTGAAACAGCGAACAATGTTTCATCGACACATTTTCAGCAAAAGCTGAAAATGTCGAAACCACAGAACAGCACTTTCTTTCCTAGGGAAAGAAATCTCTGTTCCAACCCCAAAAAAAAAAAAAAAAGAAACATTAAACACTTCCAAACACATACACACATACCCTAACTCTGATTATATCCCCCCCCCCCAAAAACAGTACACAACTAAATACACATATGCACATAACCCAACCATACATCTAACGAAAAAAAGCAGTAAATATTTTAAAACTTATGCACTTACCTTAACCCGCACCCTAACCCTAAGGTCAGTAACTCGCGCACATTTACATAAACAGTTGCAAACACATACACACTTACCATAACCCTAATTCTATCCCCCCCAAAAACAAAAGTAAATAACTGAAAACACATACACACGTAACTCAACCATACATCTAATGCAAAATAAAAAACAGTAAACACTTTCATACATATGCACTTACGTTAACCCGCACCCTAACCTTAAGGTCAGCAACTGTTGCACATTCACGCTCGAGACCTATACCAGACAAGGGACCACACTACACTTCAGAACACGGCAAAGCAACGTAGCTGTCAAGTGACTTCTTTCCCAAGGAAAGAATTCGCTGGACAGCCGCTTTGCTGTTTTGCCTGTTTGACCTATATGTGTCGACGAAAACACATTCGACAAAATGTGTTTTCGTCATTCTAATAGGAACCCAGGAGAGACTACTGTCCACCTGGGTCCCAAGGTCTCTTATCACACATTCAGCATTAAGTAGACTGCCGTTTATGTGGTAGTTCATGGGTACAGAGTTTTTACCAAAGGGGATGACAATGCACTTTTTGGCATTGAGCTTGAGGCCATGCCTCTGACAGGCATCTGTCTCAGTGAGGCCCTTCTGTAGGATGTCCACATCATTTGGGGACACAACTATGGCTCCTAGTTTACAGTCATCTGCGAACTTCATTAGCCAGAGGCCTTCTGTGTTAGCCTGTACTTCAGAGAAGTAGATACCAAACAGGAGAGGTCCCAGGACTGAACCCTGTGGTATTCCACTTGTCACTGATTTGAAGTCAGATTTGGAGTCTGCAACTTTTACAGTGTGGATTCTGTCAGTGAGCCAGTTGGCAACCCATCTTGTGACATAGGGATTTATACCTAGTTTAGTGAGTTTAGCTATAATTCCAGAATGGGTGATGGTGTTGAAAGCCTTGGTGAGGTGAAGATAGGCTGTGTGAGCCACCTTACCCTCATCTACGGCTTTGGTGACTGCCTCAAAGAAGTTGATCAGTTTTAGAAGGCATGATCTGCCTTTCACAAACCCGAACTGGGTGGGGTCCAGAGTTTGGAGGTTACCAATGTCTTTGTTTATGAGTTCCATGATGATACGTTCCATGGCCTTGCAGACCAGGCTTGTCAGGCTAATAGGGCGATAGTTCCCAAGATCAGTGGTGGCTCCCCCTTTGTAAAGTAGGATAACTGTTGCTGTGCACCATTCAGTGGGCACAAAGCCTGACGTGAGACTATGGTTAAACATGGTGCTTACGTGGGGAGCTAGTTTGTTCTGAAGTTCGTGTAAAATGCAGCCTGGGATGTTGTCCGGTCCCATGGATGCTATGTTTTTGGTTTTAGAGAGTGCAGCTTTTACCTGCATAGATGTGATTACAGGGACTCTGCATTCTTCCTGTATAGATATGGGCCCTTTTGGGAGTGAGGGGGGGGGGGTAAAATTAGCACTGAACCTATCTGCCAGGATGTTGGCAATATCAGTTGGTTCTGTAATTTTCGTGCCGTTGTATGGTAACTCAGAGCAGATCTGGGTGTTGCCATTGAGATTCTTGACATAGCTATAGAATGCTTTGTGGTTGCCCTTAGAATCAGTGGTGATTTTGTTTTCGTAACTAGCTTTGGAGGATCTTATAAGGGATCTCAGCTTCTTATTGAGGCTGACCAGGGAGATCCTCCACTTTTGGGATTTTACTCAGTTTTGAAACAGTTTCTTCCTTCTGTTGTAGAGTTAGTTTATGGCAGGGGACCACCAGATTGGCTTCCTTTTTTTGGAGGATAGCGTCTTAGTTCTGTTTGGGATAGCGCGATCCATGCACTCGTGTAAGTGCTTATAGAGTGCATTTGTGTAGGATTCAGCAGTCGTAACTGTATTGTCCATCTGCATGGGTGTCATGAAGTTCGCCACTTCAGACTTAAGAAGCATGAAGTTGGCTTTGGAGAAATTTTTTACGATGGTTTCCTTAATGGTGGGTGGGGGCGGGATGTGTATATCTAAGATGATTAGCTTATGGTCGGATCTGACCAACGAGGAGTTGACTTCAGGTGTGGAACACCGGTCACTCATGTTGGTAATGACTAGGTCTACGATATTGTTGCCTCTGGTGGGGGTGTGGATAAGTAGATCCAGGGCATTGGAATTTATGAATTCCAGAAAGCGTTAAGCGAAGGAGTTGGTATATGAGTAGTTTTCCCAGTTAATGGTGGGGTAGTTGAAATCGCCTATTATTAGGGTGTTTGGTTGAACCCTAATATTTTCCAGTATATCAATAAAAGAGGAGTGGGAATCTTGGGTCATGGTGGGGGATCTGTAGCAAGCTACAATTTGGATTGCAGTTTTACCCAGAGTTAGTTGCACTTGGATAACCTCGTATGCATTATGCTGTGCAACTAGCCTGGAGGTGTGGATATCCTTAATGAATATGGACATACCTCCACCTTTGGTGTTCTGGTCCAAGTTAGATGGCTGAAAAGTGTGGTATGAGTTATAGCCTGGTAATGCAGGGGTGCTCTCTAGAGCCTTGAACCAGGTCTCAGTCACTGCACAGATATCGATGTTCTCCATTTTAAGGAGTGCCTCGAGTGAGTGCATTTTGAGATTTAGACTTCTAGCATTGAGTAACATTACCCTCAGTTTTTGCTTGCCTGTTCATGTTACGGTGGTAAATTTGTCATTTGAACCTTGCCTAAAAAAGGCACTATAGGGGCGGCAAGAACCTTAGCCAGTATCCAGAATCCCAGGGGCAACAGGTGCAGGCCATCTCTGGCAAAGCTTCGTGGTCCGTCGACCATGTCTTCCCAGGCAGACAGATACTGGATCCCCTTGGAATGACACCAGAAGCTTAGCCAATTGCTGAAGTCAGTCATTTTGTCCTTGTACTGCGGTATCATTCTGGGCAATGGCAGGATGCTACTCAGGGCTAGGGTCATACCTGCCTGGGCTACAAGATCGGAGATCTCTTCCATGTCTCTTTTCATGTAGTCCAGGGAGGTATGTCTCAGGTCATTCACACCAACATGGACAATGACAGAGTCATATTTGTACTTGTTGTGAAGTGACCTGAGTGCGTGGGTTATGCGTGGATCCTGGCACCCGACAGGCAGCTGACAGTAACCTTGTCATTGTTTAGCCTGGTGAGTGGGACATCAGTGTGCCTGACTATAGAGTCACCTATGACTAGTGTGTTTGGTACGTTGTTTTGCCTTATGGGCTGTGGTTTATTGGCACACTGAGTCTGTGGGTTATGTGTCATTTGGGTTGTGTTGGGGGTTGGAAGTTGCTTGTGTTTCTGCTTTGGAGGCCTCTGTTGCTTGAGCAGATTATTACTGAGAGCCTCTGCAAATGTTTTTGTGTGTCTATGTGTGGATTTTGGTGGTGTAGGTTTAGTGGGACTATGTGATGTGTGTGGTATGGTGTAAGTGTTTACCTTCTCCTCTTGACTGTCAAGTTCAGTCTTGGTTGGAGAGAGCTTTACCTCCAGTTTGGCTATGTAAGTGCATCCCTCACAGGTTGTGGTGTTGGGTGGTAGGAGGAGAGGGTTGTCTATGTACATGAGGCAACTGCTACATTGCCCCAAGATGCCCAGATTCATCAGATAGACAGGAGATAACACTGGGAGCTGACCCTTGGACACCGCTATATTATAAAAAACTATTTTCCTCATCACAATTAAACTCCATATGTGCCAACAGAAGGTTATTACAGCTGTAGAATCAGACTTTGTTCCATCTCTTTGATGGTAAGCACAATATCGTCATTATTTCTTTAACTTTTCCTTATAATCGAACCTCAGAGATATGCAAAGAGGGTCGTGATAACCTGTCCGGAGCCAGCGTACTGTCTTAAGATTGGAATATATTGCTTTGATCATTCTTTTTTTTCACTTTCTTCACAACTGAACATCACATGTACATACAGGTGGTTAGATTTTAGGGGTAGGTTTAATGAGACATGCTGTGTATATACATCTGACAGCAGCAAATTGAAATATGTTACTGTTTTCTATTTGTTCTTTCACTTTTACTCCAGTCTGACATCAGAGGGGTACACAGAATGTGCTATCATTTCATGGTAGGGGTGAAAAAGCCTGTATATGTAGATGTATGACAAAAGCAACTTGAAATATATGACTGTGGCCAAATGTTCTTTCGCTTTTATCCCAGACAACATCAAAGGGGTACACAGAAGGCAACTATATTTTTGGGAGGTAGGGAAACAGTCAGCATTCCTAGATATGATTCATGTGTCATCCCAAGCGTTTGGCTTCCCATTTTATGGGTAACTACTACTCAGTTTGTCTATAGCTATTTTATTAGCTTTGAACATTAAAGTAGGCATGCTAATGTTCCCCCTACCAACCTTTGCAATAAAGTTGCATAGGCACCTACAAACATGCATGCATGTGCACACACACACACACACACACACACACACACACACACACACACACACACACACACACAGACACACACACGCGCACACACACACACACACACACACACACACACACACACACACACACACACACACACACACACACACACACACACACACACACACACACACACACACACACATAACTTCACTGTTACACTTACCTGCAATGGTGCTATCAGCCATGCTCCTGCCATTTTTCTTCCCCACCTTCCAAAATAGCACAGTAGATTTATTCTTTGAATTGCTCTACTAAATGTTCTGTTCTGGGTGAAAAGTTCCAGAGAAGTGCCCCCATTAGAATTAACCACACCCCTGGATTACTGCATACACATGCAGCCTTTGTCAGCGAGATATGTGTATTGTTACAGATTGCAGCCTTCTTACAGCTGTAGTTGTCTTTGAATCACCCTTGCATAATGTATTGAGCAATCCTTATATAAGCAGGATAGAGCAGTACTTTATGTCTTTCTAAATCCCAACCTGTAGTTTTCATTTGGAACTGTTAGAACAACTTTTAGGTCAGAATTGAACCAAGGAAGCTGTTCCACTGATTCCAACTTAAGAATTTTTTTTTTGCTAGCAGTATCATGCATAATCCTGCAAATAAAAGCAGGTTATACAACACAGGGGCTGGGTCCCTTAACCCTGTAATGTATTTGATTATCACATATTAATAGATGTAAAATATGGAACAAGGCTATAGCCAGCAATTTATAATTTGTACTCAAACCTGTTGTTGCTGCACCCACCACATCTCCGCTATCAGTAAAAACTGTACTCAACACTCAAAATATTGCCCCATATACACAGTAAAGAGACACATTATTTTCAGCTGCTGCCATTCATAACCACTAAGTGGCTATTTTACTTCTGTATCCATGCCACATAAGTATGTTTTGCACAGCTCTGTGTTGAAAATATTAGCTTTAGATGGTTTTAAACATGTTGTGCCACTGGCTTAATTAAGCTGCCAACTGATGCCAAGAATAAAATGTACTCATTTAAATACACTGTGTATGCCTTCATATGGAATTACCTAGCCAGGAGAAATGCTAATCAGCTGACCAGGTGCAGAACTGAAACAAAACTTGCATCAGCACCTAACCCAGTCTGCTCCTCGTGCTGTTATTTATTCACTGGCAAGTTTATGGCAAAAAGAGAAAAAAAAAAATCCCCAGCTTAAAAATGGCATAGATAGTAACCAGAAATCTGTGTCTTCACTTCCTACCTCCAGACAAAGCAGAAACAAAATTAAATAAATAACTACATAATTGAAGGACTTAAAAAAGCACAAAGTACATAAACCCTTGAGTGAACGTCACAAACCTAGTTTTAAGTACATGCTTAGTAAGAAAATATTAACATATTCCATGGCAATGTCACCAGTGAAATTTTGTTCCATACAATCTGTATATTAAAAAAATGCTTTTAACCAACTACATTGTGTAATGACAATAAATCTACAGGAGTGTGGGGCATCCCTTAATTTACTCCTTTTATAATGACTTACACCCTTGGATTTCATTATCAAGATCAGTTCACCTTGCCATGAATAAAATACGGTAAGAACAACATACTGCACACTACAGCAAGATTTATTACTTATATAAGCAATGGTTGAATTATGGTCATTTCCTTTAGTTGAACATTGCATGATGAAAGCTGGTCTAATGAGTCCAACCAAAAATGTTAAAGTATCATGTGTGAATTATATATCCTTTTATCCCTTGCTGTCAGAAATGATTCTGTTGTTGAAAACGTTCATATTCTTATACTTTTGAAGAAGTCCTAGTATATATATCAAGGATGAAAGTGCCAAACCTTTAATAAAAAATATATGAACTTCTGAGTGAAATAATGTATATCTCTTGGAAACCAAGGGTTGGTCCTTGGTTTGGATTCCTAGTAGCTGGTGGTGTTATTCCTCTTATGATTCTGAAGTTTACTAGCATTCCTCAGACAGACAGCTGACAGCCTGTGTTGAAACGATGCTGGTACCATTTTTCCAGAACTTCCTCTGAAAAGTATCTACCCTTACCGATGTCCTAGAGACATAAAAATGCTCACTGTGGAATTTGTGCAGATAATCCCCTGTTGGGCCTCCTCCCAGCTAATCAGAGTTGCATCACTGTTTTGTCCTTCATACTGCCACACGTTTCTCAGCCTCTGCTCACAATCAGATCAGCAACACCCTGACTTGCTTCTGTCCTGATGAGATTTGTGAGCTGGCACTGAATAATTTGTGAGCTGGTCCTGATGATATCTGAGCTGGTCCTAATGATATGTGAGCTGGTCCTGATGATATGTGAGCTGGTACTGATGATATGTGATCTGGTCCTGATGATATGTGATCTGGTCCTGATGATATGTGAGCTGGTCCTGATGATATGTGAGCTGGTGCTGATGATATGTGAGCTGGTACTGATAATCTATGGGCAGGTACTGATGATATGTGAGGTGGTACTGATAATCTGTGGGCTGGTACTGATTATATGTGAGCTGGTACTGATAATCTGTGGGCTGGTACTTATGATATGTGAGCGGGTACTGATAATCTGTGGGCTGGTGCTGATGATATGTGAGCTGGTACTGATAATCTGTGGGCTGGTACTGATGATATGTGAGCTGGTACTGATAATCTGTGAGCTGGTACTGATAATCTGTGGGCTGGTACTGATGATATGTGAGGTGGTACTGATAATTTGTGGGCTGGTACTGATGATATGTGAGCTGGTGCTGATGATTCACTTCCACCTCCTCTTGGTGGCATCTACGAGGCCTGCTTTGCTAGGTGACCCTAATCTATTAGGATTGTAATGAGATCTTTATCCCTCTATGACACAGCACCAGTGTAACTCATTACATCTGGGTGATGCCTCCAGGTGCATCTGCAGTTAACTCCTACTAACGCCTCTAGGTGTCAAATATTGGTTGTTCATATTTGCATCAATAATTCCCAAACCATGCTATTTACAAGGTTTTAAATATTTCATCTTAAAACATACTCAATAACAAACTTAACTGCATTAATACTTTACCTCTGTCTAGTGCAGGTAAATAGATATTAACTGTTGTTTTTTATTTTATTAGTTTATTTAGACATCATTTTCAATTTTTTCTAAATATCTCAGCAATCAAGTAACACAGACAGAACTCCTTAGCTTCATATGAATGCTCTCAGCTAGATGAATAAAATGCTGCCAACAGTATGTGTGTAACTTGATTGGTTGCTGAGATATTGTAAGTTGTTGTTGTTGTATCTTTCGGCTTTTCCTGGTTAGGGGTCGCCACAGCGGAATTCCGTTCCACTAATGATTGGCAGTAGATTTTTATGTACCGAGTTGCCAGCCCTGATGCACAACCTTCAATGAAGGTACACCCATTCACGTATGCCTCCACACAGAAGACGCTTTAGCTGAGAATCGAACAGGATATTGTAAGTAGTTTACAAAATATTGCAAATGTAATAGTTACTGTGTTTACTGTGTTTGCCATTTATATTTCTTTCATAATCCTTATGGTTCCAGAGATACAAACATTTGTTTCAAATGTGAGGACATAATTTGATTCTGTCAAAAGGCTAAGGCTCTGCCCATTGGAAGTTATAGTGCAAACTTCCTGAGCTGCATTGGCGTGAATGAGTTACAGCTATAGAAAACAGAGAAGAAAGAGAAAAACATACAGTACAAACTTGGGAGCCAAAGTTGCGTGAGATAAAGAAGAGAAGAAAGAAACTGATGGCTAGGGAAGGAAGCATAAAGGTAAGCGTAGGGTTACCACCTGTCCCGCTTTGTGAGGGACAGTCCCTCTTTGGGCAGTTGTGTCCTGACAAAAAATATTAAAAATGGCAAATGTCCTGAGATTGCAGGACGTAATTATGTCCTATATTTTATGTAATCGTTGCATAAAACAGTTATTCTGAATCTAAAATACTTAAATGTTATAAGAAACAGAATAAGCAACTAAAATGCTACAAGAATAAGCTTTTATTTAGGCAAAAAAGTTAAGTTCTATCCTTTGTACTGACCGTGGGTATATGTCGTCTTGTAAAATCTGATGTTTGTCCTGAAAATGTCCCACTTTGGCCATTTGAAAAGGTGGCAACCCTAGGTAAGCGAGATAATACAGATGATAAAATGTGAGAAAAGGAAGCAACAGAGGTGTGGTAAATAGCTTCTGTTGTTTGATATACTTGTCACAATGACTTATCAGGAAGCTATCAGTTTTGTGATATTATTCAGAGTAAGAAGTGTTTATAAGGGTTAGTTTATTTGCAGCATTGTTTGTGCAGAAACATTTTTTTGTGGAAGGTAAGGTGTGTTTTTGTATTTTGTGAAATAAAATCTGATTCTCAAATTTGTTAGGCTGATGGATTGTAGAACCAGTGTATTTTTGTTGATGAGATCTACTTTCCTGGCTATTTGCATTGATAAATATGTATAATCTTGTATATAGATAGATATAGATAGATATAACTTTATCTATATATCTATAGCTAATATATATAAGTATATATATATATATATATATATATATAGATAGATAGATATAAATATATATATATATATATATATATATATATATATATATTTTTATGGTTCTGTATCATTTTGTAGAAAATAGGTTTGACTGAAAGAAAACAGTAGCTGCAAATGACTGAAAGTACATTTGAATGAAGAAACATGTCATTGAAAACATTCTACACAACATATTTAGTGTAAAATCCATCTCTGCACCCCCCTTCCCCCTTACTTATATATGTTAACTCCACAGTCGCATACCCATGAAGAAAAGAAAAACACCACACACAGTGAATCAGTGCTGGCACACAAGCACAAACATCTACAAATATGGGGTTGCAATAAGATGGTAGGCATTGCCATTCCACACAAAATCTTTTAAATAGTGCCCCTAACAATTCCCATGATCAAAAACAACACCAAAAATACCATCTATAGATTTCTATAGCTTTCAATGAAGAGACTTTTCAGTCAAATGCAGTTTCAGTCATTTGTCATTTTTTTAATCATTTGTGGTTCAGTCAAACTTACCTTTGATGGAAAGATACACACACACACACACACACACACACACACACACAATTGTCTCATCCATTAGTGAAAGCATAAAAGAGCATCAAACAAAACATCAATGCTTCTAATACTGAACTCAAAAAAGAAAAAAACCTTCCTGCAAAACATTGTTTTTTTGCACGGGGATAACCCCTGCTAATTATGTATATCACCTCCAAGGTCACACTACAGCAAAGGAAAGGGCAAATTCCCTAACCACGCTCTACGGCAGTATGACTCAATGATGTGTGTGGTCAGTAAAGAAAGACAAAATTATACAGCTTCATAGGGTTGCCACCTTTTGTTGCGGCTAAAACCAGAGAAAGGTCACACCCCTCACATCACCCCTAACTCTGACCATTTCTGCCCCCTCTACTGTCAATATTCCACCCATTTTGTGGCATCTTTATGACATCAGGTAATGGGGAACACCCTCTTTTTCCAATCCTGATGCCTGCTTTCTACTGATTTACTATGTTTTTCTGTAAAGATTTAACAAACTGCAGTAGTCTGTTTCTTTTTTGAAACAGAATACCGGAGTTTGTACAATGTTTTCCCGACTACTGGACAATCGGTTTGATTTCTGGATAGTCTTGAAAAAAATGAGAGGTGGAAACCCTACAAATTCACAGTTCATAAGTGATTACTAAGCCAATGAACCCATGTGCCTTTTTAAGCCTATCCATGCTTCCCAGAATTAAATTGTGTACCTTTTGTTTGTGATGTAAATACCTTAACCACTATAGAATTCCAAATGAAGAGCCAAGCATACACAACCCAGTATCAGGAGCCACAAATCACACCAAGCACAAGAATGCTGACGATAGTTTACCTAGGTTTCGTCTTTAATGAACAGACTTCTTCAGGACAATCACCATTTAAAATCACTTCACTTATATATATTTCATCAAAAACCAACCCCAATTAACACATTCCACTAACCAATTAATTAATTAACAATAAATCAAATACATATGCTTAACCATAATGCTATACTTCCACAAATTTATTAAATGTTGGTAAATATATGTATATATACATCCTATCACATAAATATTTTACATATTTAATAATTATCATACTTAACAAATTCTACTTATTATGTATTATAATTATACTTGTTTAAAAATTAAAAATATTGAAAAATTAAAAATTTTTGTTCAAAAAGTATACATGTACACATGAACGTGTATATTAAAAACCATAGGCCACTCTTGCCAATCATTAATGGTTATATGTACTAAACTTCCAAGTCTATAAATCTACTTATTACGTCACCCCAAAATATGTTTTAATTTTCAAATTGGAATTATACTTATGTTATCATTAATACAATCTCAGTTGCCATTTCGTTTCGCATATATCCAAGTGCACATCCAAGACTGCACCCTGACTATCCTTCTTTAAATGCTGTATTGTGCAAAACTTAAATTCATGCCCTGAGTATTGCTCAGTATGTCTAACCAAAGCATTAGTATTCCTCATATGTCTAATGCCTAATATATGCTCATTAATTCTTTCCCTGGTGGTTCTACATGTTTTCCCTATGTAGAAGGCCGAACAATGGACACATTTTCCTATATATACAACATTTTTAGTATAACAATCAAAATGCCCATAAATGTGAATGGGTATGTCCCCCACGGTAATTTTTTCACCAGTGACTAAAATGTACTTACATGTACTACATCTACCACACTTAAGGTTGCCCTTAACTCTACTTGTATTAGAACTCTCAATACTGGACTGATTTCCCTTTTCTAATAATAGCTTGAACGACCTTCCTTTTCGAAAAACATTTTTTGGAGCCTTCCATATCTTATCCCATACATTACAATCCAATTTCAACAATCTCCAATTATTTTGTATAATGTTGACTATATGCTCAGCATCATAATTATATGTAGTTATAAAAAATATTTGTTCACTCATTTCATTTCTGTCATTCCTCATACCATTTTTTATTTCCTCTTCTGTTTGCATATTAATTTGTATACTTTCATTGTCATTATCAGTCAGTATAGCCTTATAACCCCCATTGTTTCTTTTATATATTACTTCATCCCTAATACTGTTACATACAGTAACTGGACACCCACGCTTAATAAACATACTCTTAATAAATTCAACTTCACTAAGAAAATCCTGATATTCACTACCATTCTGGCTGCCCTAACCATTTGACCTTTCACTATTGCTTTTTTCTGTTGGTTAAGGTGCCAGCTCTGGTAATTCAAATATGAATTCAAAAAAGTTGATTTTCTATGTATCCCAGACATCAAGCATTTACTAGACTGGTCAACTTTTAATTTTACGTCCAAGTATGACAATTCACTTTTACTAAACTCAAAGGTAAACTTAAAAAATTCCACTGTACAATTTATATAATCTATGAATGCCTTCATACTGTCAACATCCCCCTCCCAAATTACAAATATGTCGTCCAAAAAACGGGTATATTGTTGTATATATTTCCTATAATCACTAGTAAACACATATTCCTGTTCCCAGAAGGACATTATATAATTGGCATAAATGGGGGCACAAGCAGCCCCCATTGCCAACCTAGTATTCTGTTTAAAATAATGACCTTCAAAAAATATAAAGTTATTTTTCAACACTATCTCCATTAAAGTAATAAATACATTAATACGATCCTGGTCATACACACCAGATGTTCTTCGTTCCCCATTGCTGCAGTCCTTACTATTGGGTATAGTCCGCATCCAGTCGGCCCGAATACCAGAGTATAAGGCTGACGTCGGTCAGGGCGCATTAGACTGACGTCAGTACGTCAGGGTACTAATGCGCATGACCGACGTCATATCCTCAGTCTTTTTTGCCGCATGGTCCGATGCAGAAGCAGTTTTGCGAGTGCAGGTTGGCGTTCTGAAATATTTCCGAAACTGGAGTTTCAGACCGAAACAGAGTTGGCTAAGTACCCCGTTGGGGAACATTTTGGTTTTTTCTTGCCTCAGTATTTAACCGGATGTCAGAAAAAGTGAATAACTGTATTTCTTGTGGGAAACAGATACCTCATAGGGATTACCATACCTTGTGTATACCTTGTTTAGGGCCTGAGCACGACGTTGTTGGTTGCCGCTCTTGTGCTAGGTTTAACAAACGCACTATTAAGAGGAGGTTAGACTGTGCCAGGTTAGTGTTTGGGAAGCGTTGCAATTATAAAATGCCGTCGGATGCTCCGACGCCCGCTTGCTCCAAGAAGCGCAAGGACAAAACAGCGAAGCCTAGGGTTGATGAACCGGCAGTCCCGGACGTCGGTTCTTTAGAAGGCTCAGTGGAGCCAGAGGTTTTGCCAGGAGTTTCCATGGAGTCTCAGGCAGAAACTTTACTGTTACAGGATGTGCCTTCTCAGGAGGTAGGCCAGGCTGAGGGGGCTTCTCAGGTAACTGTTCTTCCCTCTCTTCCCAAGGTAGTTAGAGCCTCTCCTTCTGTTACCAAAACTTCTTTGAGAGGTAGGCCTAGTTCAGCTTCAGTGGGGGCTTCTCCTAGCATTTCGGGTTCTGTACCTAAGAAACATATGCTTAAAATGGCAGAAGATTTGATTACTATGATTAGAGGTTCTATGCCCTCGCCTGATAAGAGGCCTAGGGTGGAACCGGAGTTTGATAGTTTTGAACAGTGTTCAGAGGCTTCAGAGTCTTCTGCGGAAGACTTGCAGGAGTATCCTACTTATTCTGATTCTGATGTGGATGATTCCACTCCTACAGCTTCTCCTCCTGAGGATTTCTCATTTTCAGAGACTCTGCATTCCATGAGGGAGCACTTTAAATGGGAAGGCCAGGATTACTCTGATTCCAGGAAAAGGCTTAGGGAATTCTTGTTTTACCCCAGCATAGGCCCTTAGCTATTCCTCCTGTGTTGAATGTGGTGGAAGATGTTTTGCAGAGGCTTCCCTGAACCCAGACTCTTTGCCTCCTGCTCCTGTTAAGCCTGATAGGTATTATAGGGTGCCCGAAGCTCATAAGTATTTGTTTAAGAGTCCTAGGGCGGACCCAGAAACTATTTCTCAAGGGCCTAAAGGTGTTAAAGCTTCTGTGATTAAAAATCCTGTTCCCACTGATAAAGAGGCAAGGGCTTTGGATAGGTGGGGAAAGAAAGTGTATACTTCTTCCACTCTAGCCATGAGAGCATTGAATTGTCAGTTTCACATGCTAAAATATCAGAATTATCTCCTTTCACAATTAAAATCTAAGGTGGATGCTTTGGCGGAAGGTATTGAGTGTAAAGAGTTGCTGGATTTGGTTCATGTGTCTGAACAAGTGGGTAAGCATTCTTTGCAATGTGGTTTTGATGCTGTACAGGCCTCCTCGAGGGTGGCTGCTACTAGTTCTGTTCTTCGCAGGCATGCCTGGTTGAAGGATCAGAATTTAGCTGAGCATGTTAAGACAAGGATTTTGGATGCTCCTTTACAGTCTGATGTGTTGTTTGGATCGCCTGTGGAAGCAGTTTTAAAGAAAATGGAGGACAAAGCTAAGTCTATGCAAACTGTTAAAGATTTTTGCAGGTGCAGCCACCAGTTTAGTAGAAATTGGCCTGCTAAGGGGTGGACATATCCTGCTTATGATTCCCAGTCTAGGGGTAGGTCTAGACGTGGTAGGGGCAGGGCTCAAGGTTCTTTAGGCCTAGAACAGGAGTTCACCTGCTCAGACTTCTGGTGAGGGCAGGGGTCAGTCCTTTCGTAAACAGACCCAATGACCTGTCTTTTCAGCTGCCAGTAGATTCTCGTCTGGCAGCTCCTTTGGGAGGAAGACTGTCTCTTTTCAAAGAAAATTGGGATTTAATTACTCAAGACAAATGGGTGTTGGATATCATTCACCACGGTTACAGATTTTATTTCCATACAATGCCCCTTTCAAAGGCATGCCAGACGTTCCTCCTCCACAAAGAACAGAGGCTCACAAGCAAGTTTCTCAGTTACTCCAGATGGGGCCATTCAGCCAGTCCCTGTATCAGAAAGGGGCCTAGGATTTTATTCTCGCCTGTTCCTAGTACCAAAGAAGGGGAACACGTGGAGACCAATTTTGGATTTATCTCTCCTCAACACTTTTCTGGACATTCCCAAGTTCAAGATGTTGACGTTACAACAGCTTTTACCTCTGCTGGGCAAAGATCACTGGATGGTAACTTTAGATCTCAAGGAAGCTTACCTTCATGTGCCTATAAGGCTAAGTTGCAGGAAGTATCTGCGGTTTCGAGCTGGAAATTCTCATTATCAGTTCTCTGCATTGCCCTTTGGCTTATCTACTGCCCAGAGTATTCACAAAGGTTCTGGCTCCAGTGATAGCTTACTTCAGGCTTCAAGGAATCCAAATCTATCCTTACTTGGACGACTGCCTGATTCTGGCTCAAGAAAAGGAAGACCTTCTACAGCATCTGGAATATGTTATAGCAGTGCTAAGATGCCTAGGGTATTCTGTGAACGAAATAAAGTCCAGTCTAGTACCCTCTCAAGACATGTGCTTTCTGGGTGTGAGACTGAATACAGCAGCCCAGATGGCCTTTTAACCCCGGACAAACAAAAGAGTCTATCACTTTACTTCCATCAACTATCTCATCAGTCCGTGCTGACTGCAAGGACAGTCCTTCAAGCATTAGGGTTCATGGCATCTTGTATTCTGGTGCTTCCCAATGCCAAACTGCATATGAGGAAGCTACAATGGTATCTCAAAATGTATGGACACAGCACTGCCAGGATTTGGACACTGTCATTCAAATAATACCTTGCCTTCAAAAAGAATTTTTGTGGTGGGCTCAGGAATGTCACCTAAACAAGGGACTCTCTGTGACCCGGCCAGAGGCGAGTCAGATTTTAACGACAGATGCCTCGGACATTGCTTGGGGAGCTCATCTAAATGGAAAGTGGATACAAGACAAGTGGCCTGCCAGACTACAGCATCTACATATCAACATGAAGGAGATGTTAGCAGTCCAGTTTGCATTAATGGCTTTCAAGGAGTTACTTCTTCCAGGGCAGGTGTTGATTCTAACAGACAACACAACTGTCATGTGGTACATCAACAAGCAAGGGGGAACACATTCTTATCCTCTATGCAGGCAAGCAATGATTTTATGGGAGACTGCGCTAAGCTTGCAACTAACTCTTCAGGCAAGGTTTCTGCCGGGAGCACAGAACTCCTTAGCAGATGTGTTAAGCAGACAAATCATGGATCCCCACGAGTGGAAACTGGATCTTCATGTATTTCAAAAATTGACAGTGTCATGGGGAACTCCAGACATAGATCTGTTCGCTTCTCCACTAAACCACCAGCTGCCACAGTATTGCACAAAGGGGTTTCATCACACAGCTTGGAAAGTGGATGCTCTGTCTTTCAGTTGGAAAAACCTTCATGTGTATGCCTTTCCTCCTCTGCCTCTTCTTCCAAAGGTACTATTAAAGGTCAGACAAGACAGGCCAAGGATGATTTTGATAGCTCCAGATTGGCCTCGGCAACACTGGTACCCACTACTACGGAGTCTGGTAAGGAAGTCTCCATGGCCTTTACCTCTGATTCCTCATCTGTTATCTCAGAAGGATGGTCATCTGCTCAATGTCAAGCTTCACTCTCTTCATCTAACAGCCTGGCATATTCTGTGTTGAAACACAGCAGGTCTCAACTTCCTCAACAAGTTTTAAATGTGATTATGGAAGCTAGAAGACCTAGTACAAGGAAAGTGTACGCAGAAAAATGGAAGAGATTTTTATTTTGGAGTACAGCAAAGAATTTGCAGGTTTCTGAGCCTAATTTGAGTGTGGCTCTTCAATATCTTACTGAGTTATTGGACAAAGGTTTGTCCTTCTCTTCCATTAAGATTCATGCTGCAGCAATTTCAGCTCACTATGATTGTGACCCACCATTGTTTTCGCATCCTTTGTTCAAGCAGTTTCTTAGAGGGGCAAAGAATATAAGACCCCCACGTAGAGCTCCTACTCCTGCTTGGGATCTCAATTTTGTGTTGGAAAAACTTACTCTACAACCTTTTGAGCCTGCGGCTACTGCTGAATTGAAATACTTGTCATGGAAGACTGCTTTTCTGTTGGCTATTACTTCTGCAAGAAGGGTGTCTGAGTTGCAGGCCCTTATGGCAGTAGAGCCATTTTTGATTTTCCATAAGGATAGGGTATCATTACGCACTAATCCTTCCTTTATGCCTAAGGTGGTTTCTAGTGTGGCTTTAAACCAAACTATTCATTTGCCTACTTTTTATGCAGACCCCCAAAATAAAGGGAAAAGATTTTGCACACTTTAGATGTACACAGGCAATTGCGTTATTATTTAAGCAGGACTAAGGATTTCAGGCAGTCTCAGCAGTTGTTTGTTTCTTTTGCTTTGAGTTCACAGGGCAAGCCTGTGTCAAAACAAACTATTTCTAGGTGGATTGGCTTTTGCATTGCATTTTGTTATTCCCATCATGGCAAGGAGATTCCAGCTGGGATTAGGCCTCATTCCACTAGGGCTACTGCCACTTCAACAGCATTTCTAAGGGGTGGCAACTAAGGATATTTTGGAAGCAGCTACTTGGAGTTCAGTGCATACTTTCTCTAAGCATTATCACCTTCCTATCTACTCTAAGTCTAGGGCTGGTTTTGCCACAGCTGTTTTGCAAGGCATGTTGTCAGCTCCTGCTTCTTTATGATTTGCCAGCCTCCCTTACCTCTGCTTTGGGATTCTACCCAATAGTAAGGACTGCAGCAATGGGGAACGAAGAACATAGTACAGTTTTGTACCTACCATAAATGTAGATGTTCGAGGATCCCCATTGCTGCAGTCCAATTTACCTCCCTCCTTCCCTCTGTGTTTAGGGGTGGTTGTGTAGGTGAGGTTACATGCTTATATTTTTGTATATATTCTTGTATATATTGTACATATTTTTGGTGCAGGTATTTTGGGCCTTGTCTTTTTAGGGTCTTCTGACATCTGGGGCAAGAAAAGACTGAGGATATGACGTCGGTCATGCGCATTAGTACCCTGACGTACTGACGTCAGTCTAATGCGCCCTGACCGACGTCAGCCTTATACTCTGGTATTCGGGCCGACTGGATGCGGACTATACCCAATAGTAAGGACTGCAGCAATGGGGATCCTCGAACATCTACATTTATGGTAGGTACAAAACTGTACTTTTTAACTAACTGACTTTCCAGCCATTCCAATCCAGTTTTGTTAGGAATGGCTGAAAACAAATTACATACATCAATGGTCAACAGGATAGTGTCATCACTTATTTTAACTGTTCTTAATTTTTCTAAAAAATGCCAAGAGTCTTTAGTTATATAATCAAATTTCTTTAACCCCTTTTGCAAATGAAAATCCAAAAATTTACTTATAAAACATGTCTTGCTTCTCTTGCCATCAACTATGGGCCTACATTTTAGGTTATTCAACTCTTTATGTAATTTAGGTGTCCCAAAAATGTTGCTGACCATAGGATACTCATTTTTCAAATAATAATACTCAGTTTCATCTATCTGCCCCTGTATTAAAAGGTCCTCAACCATAAGATCTATTTATAAATATGCTATATGTATTTGGTTGAGGTTACTCTCTTCATATGTGTCATCAACCAACATGTTTAACATATAATCTATATAATCATTCCTATCCATTATCACCATGCCATTGCCTTTATCTGGCTTCATAAACCTAAGACTCTTGTCATTAGTTAAATCCTTCAATATTATCTCTTTGTCTTTACTTAAATTATTATTATTATCATCAGCGTTCTTGTGCTTGGTGTGATTTGTGGCTCCTGATACTGGGTTGTGTATGCTTGGTTCTTCATTTGGAATTCTACAGTTTGTTGGAGAGTGGTTAACCTTAACCACTATGCCAACCCCCAAGTATAAGGTCCCACAGCAAATAAATATAAAACAAAAACTTCTGACAATGCAGAGTACCCTGTGTAAAAACAATTACAAACTTTCCATGTCGAATGGATCATGGGGAAATAAGCAAACTACTACTACTACCTGTTCAACAGCAAACCAGGAACAGGGGTGGATGAAAGAACAATGGTACCTATTAAAAAAAAAAAAGTCAAAGTGTCTCACCTAACCCCGAAGTCTCCCACCTAACCCCGAACACATGAAGCAATGACTATACTCCACAATGGCAAATCATTTAGCTGTAAATCAGCAAGCATAACAAACTAACCCTTTCTTTAGGGGGAAGAGGTTGAGCCTAGCCAAGATGGCTGCCAAAGCCCCACGCATTGGATAGGACCAGTAGATGAAAGGAAGAAAATTAAATTCCTAGTATAGAAAAAACAACAAATGAAGGTGAATGTGCAGGAACAAAAAGTGGAATTGCTGACAGCTTTCAAAGCTGCAAATAAAGGAGAACAGTTATGGGATTTATTCATAAAGGTAAACACTGTAGATGGGTTTATGAATTCACTTAAGGTAACAATCCAGTAGCAGGAGACAGAAATGGAAAATGTGCATGACAAAATGCAATACCTGGAAGACAATAAACCCGCAATGAGAACAGAGCTACAAGGACAAAACAAAAGAATTACAGAATTGAAAGGTATAACACAAAGATAAGAAGAAAAACTACACAATTTAGAAGACATGTCAGGACATTAGATTAACTGGAATACAGAAAATGTGGAGTATCATGAATTGGAGTAATTTATAATGTAGTTATTACAGGATTTCTTTGTGCTATCAGTAATCCACAAGTCAGTGACTGAAAGAATTATGTTAAAAATTGTAAACAAGCCAAAATGTCTGCAATATCTGCTTGCATAAAATATCTGGTGACCCTAGAAATACAGCATAATGTGCACCAAGTAAAGTTTTTCAGTATGGAGGACACACAAGACTTTAAACAAAAGAGTTATGGGCCTAGAAACATAGTAAACAGTGGTAACAGCAGATTTATTTTTAATTCCCCACAGGAAACGATAGGAGAAACTAACCTGAAAAGATGAAAACATGACAAATTGATGTAAGGAGGTGTGCTATGGCAGATGTAGATGCAATCGTGGAAAAACAAAAGACATCTAGAAAGTATGTAAACCATACAGAGCAGCAACGAAGATGAGAAGGAGCCAAGTAAAGGGGCGCAGATGGAACCTAAGGACAAAAATGTGAAAGCAGGACACAAAATGGAGTTAAACCTTGCAGATAGAAGGTGAGAAGCCTATAACAAGGGATGCACAAAGCAAAAGGATATTAGGATGTGGAGTAGAGTATAAGCATGGAGAGACAGTGAAATAGCAGAGGGCAAACAACTCTGCTGTCTCCCCATTTTATCAAAATACTCAGATGCTCACTGCTGGACAAGCCAGGGACTGAGCAAGTTAAACAGAAATGTGCATGATGGATGTCAATACGTGAAAGTAGGCAGACAAGACAGCAGCAGCTTCAAAGCAGTCAGGAGAAGAAATTAAGCAGTAAATAAATAATAAAAATATTATATAAATAATAAATAAAGAAATGAAACTGTGTATGGGGGGAAGAAGAGAGCACACTGGTAACTGACAGACTAATGAGAACCATTACTTTATGAGCAGCCCACCAAGGAGTAAGATATGATGGCTTAACAAAGGACACAGGAGGGGGTATTGCAGAGTCCTATGGATGCAATAGTAAAGTGGCTGCGTGACAGAGAACTCGCTAACAAGATTAAGGTACTAAAAATTTTCTGAACATATTCAAACAAAGGAGCATTGCAAAAAAAGCAACAGAAAAGGTTTTGTAAACAGAGAATGATATTCTAATGGATAATAGAGATTTTGTGCAGTACCGTGCAATGGAAGTTGAAATAATGGAACTATGGAACTAAGGAAATGGGCAATAAGGAATAAATATTATTAAGGGGGAAGTGCATGAGAATAATACATGGCATAGAAAGGTAGATGGTAAGAAATGACAAATCAGTGTAACACCAGTTTTTGGGTTGGCAAAAAGGAAAAGAAAGAGACAGATCCAGTGAATATGCAAAAGCCAGAAGACGAAGATCCATAAACTGGGAAAGGGTGTAGGGCCAACACCAAAGAAACCGAGTCTCAGCTTTGAGAACAACCCCAATGGGGGGGGGAGGACAAGGGAAGGAGATCCTGAAAACAAAAGGTAGGTGATCACATAGAATATTGGCAGTTTGTTCAATCACATTTGTAGAAGGAGGTTACAAGACAAGCTAAAAAGAAAGAAGTGAGACATTCTGCCCTTACAGGAAACCAAGTTGAAAATCAGAGCGGTAGAAAAGGTACATTACACAGGCCCCCAAGACAAAACACTACTAATATGCTCTCACTAAAGCTCACTGGCCACAAATCTCTCACAGAACAAAATTCACTGGCTACAAATCTCTCACAGAACAAAACTAATATTAAGATCCCTACTCTTCAAACCAGCCTTGAATAATTTCCTTTTTGCCAACCAAATGTATCTATGCACCTCCCACTACCACTTTAGGTTCCTCCCTTCCAAAACAACATTCCTACAGGCACCAAGAACCAAATTGCACTGTATAGACCGCAGCCTGTCATATTAGGTCCACAAATTCATTACTAACCATCTTAAACAGATGTCTTCCAATAAATCCTTTAGATGTGACCTTAAACCATTCTATTCAAGTAAGCACCATGCAGATGCTTAAACCAGTGAGTATCCCTGGATAGGGCCTAGCCTCCCACTCCCAAAGATCTCTTGCATGCTACTACTTACACAACAAAAGTAGCAACAGCCCTCCTCTTTCTAGACCCAACTGCTGTGTATACTGTTCATAATCCCTGTTTCTTCTACTCTTAATGTGTACTCATTATTTAGGGGTGAGGGCATTTCAAAGACTAATCTCATTATTCAGTGTTCTTTTCTGATTTGCTCATTTTATTTTACTACACAAGCCTAATGTTTTCCACTTTGTAATTTGTATTTACATTTTATATAATCACATCAGTATCCCTCTATTACTGTAATTTGTGATGCATTTCTTTTTTATTTGTTTTGATTGTTTCTTTTATTTTTGTTATGCTCCTGGAGTGAACCTAAAATGGTCAACAAGATCAATGTTTTTTACCCTTGTAAGCAAATTCAACTAATTAACTGCCTAAATAAGTAACTAACTAACTAAGCCATGACTTTTCATGGAGATAGACAGACCCCAAGGTAGGAAGGGGAAAAAGAGGGGTAGCAATACTATTTTGAAGGGACCTTCAAGCAACTACAAAAGAAGGTGGTGGTATAAGTAGGTGGATCATAATGGCGAAGTAAGGTCTAAGGGGCACAGTGGGGGAAATGTATGTACTGCAGACAGGGATAAGGAGGGATTCTTCAGTAACTTCTTCTCCATATGGGAACAGACTAGAGAAGAGGAAGTGCAGATGATATGGGGATAAATCGTCACTATAGATCCCAATAAGGACAGATTATTTGAAAGGGTGAAATACAACAAAAGAATGAATCAGTAACTCCAGTTAGGAATGAATGAAGGAGGATGGGTAACTATATGGAGGTAAAGACACTTAACAGCATGGGAATATACCTTCACATGCAGCCTTTCAGTACAAGCTAGCAGCCAGAACAGGTCTATAGGGAGGAGCAAGGTGACAGAAATGGTGAAAGATGTCAGGAAACAAGAGAGATGTATTCTGAACCATGCAGTGGGATGAAAAAGCATGAGGTAGCTGGAAGAGGATGGAGATGGGTCAGCTACTGGAAGACTACTGCAGAGGACAGTAAAGGCAATACTTCAGGACAATCAGATGGATATGGATACAATGGAGGAAACATATAGGATGGAATGAATGATATGATGAGGAGAATACTGATTGTGACAAAAAGGAAGGATTAAAAAGGTGGAGAATAGAACTGGAGAGAAGATGAGGGAAGTTGTAGAGAGGAGAAGAAGGGAAAAATGAGATAAAAGGGAGGAGCCACAGATAATGGAGAAGGTGCTAGTGATAGAGCTGGGGAGTAAGATCATGACATAGCAGGAAATTAGGCAGTGATAATAGAGAGACTACTGGTGGCAGTAAAATAGACACGGGGAAACAGTTGTCAAAAAAGTACAAAAGGAGATAAGTAGGAGGGGGTAAGAAGAATAAAAGCAGAGGATGGGAGGTGCATGGTGGACAATGAGGAAATCAGAGAATCATTTAGGTAATATTACAGGGACATTTACAAGCAGAAAGACAGGAAGGAGGTCATGGAATGGAACTAGGTACAAAACATGGAAGGATTTACTCTAGATGAGAAGCAACAGACAAGACTAAATGCAGACATACTAAGAGAGGAGATAAAGGAGACAATATGAAAGAGAGATCAGGAAAATGGATGGATTTGCTCTGGAATTCTACAAGTGGACAGGGGAAAGATTCTGGAAGGTACTAGATGAGGAATATGGTAGAATGCAGGACTCAGGGAATGCATCCAACAGCATGAGAAGGGCAAAGGTGATTGTGATCCCAAAAAGGGGAAGGGAGAGAGAGAAAACTGGAAAGAGGGCATAAAAGTGAATAGCAAATGTTGGATGATACCAAGGACAGGTGGCAGGGATAATACTTATGTTGTGGTAGTGTAGGTGGATACAGGAACTATGAAAAAAGACCCAAATAATAAGGGGAGAGATATACCAGAAAGATGTGGAACTCACATGGTGTATTTGTATATAGGGAGTATCGGGAAGAAGGGAGAATTGAGAGTCATACAAGTATTTAGCACAGAAATAAAACACATCATCATCAGAAACTGGAAAGGGGCAAGAGAAATAAATAACAAAAGATACACAGAAGGTTGCTGTACCAGGGAAGGAGACAGCAACAGCCGACAAAATGAGGAAAGAAGGGATGGAGAAGATGGTGAAGCTGTAAAAAGAAGTAATGGAAAACTACAAGATCAAAGCACAGACCAGGAAAGGTGGGAAGACAAATGGGGGGGGGGGGTAGTGACATCATTGGAAGCATAGGATCTGGAAACTGTCAACCAGTAGTGAAACATGGTGCACCATGCATGAAGACTGCACAAATATGTTATTTTGTTATTTCAGGGGAAAACATCAGTAGAGGCTTCTGAAAAAAAATAGTCCTTGCTTTAGCCTAACCCCCCGCCCAAGTGTCATAAAATTCAAACTCATTCGTAATCAAATCTTTCCATGCATCACTAATCAGAAAGGCATTTTCATCCTCAGTGGCTTCATTTTTACCTTCAGAGCTTACCATCTCTGAAGCAATTGATTAATTCACAGACCTTGGCCTTACTCAACTAATTAAAGAGCCTACCAGACCAACATTACATTTTCTCATACCAAAGATTCCATAGAAGTTTAATAACACCAGAATACTACCCCCTTCATTTAGTGATCACTTAGATATATATTTAGAGATTTATAAATGCATGTACTTCTGTTTGCTAGTTAGATGCATATAAACTTCTGTTTCTGTAATACATGTAGGAATAATATAGTCAGTTAGAGTCATACATTTCTATTTGCTAGCATGCATATATTAAATGGTTAAACTGCATTCATCTGTAAATGTAACATGCTGGTACAGTTTGAGAAAAAGGCTGATAAGAATAACTCCTAAAAGAGGCATTCAGTTGTGTGTAACAAGCTTCAGGGGAAACATATAAGGACCCAGGTGCAAGAATCAACACACTTCCTAGACTATTACATAATTCACCTTGAAACAGAACATAAAAGAGCTTATTAACAGACTGCATGACATCAAGTGCGGGAGAATATCTAAAGACTGCTTTCATACAGAAACATTCTCAAACATGAAAGACTCCCTAAAAGTTTAATAAACAGACTGCATGACATCAGAAAGTACCAAAGTAATGACTTTGAGAGTTCCCAAAAGACTGCTTTCATAAGAATGTATATATGTGATATCTGATCTGATTTCTTCTGATATCTGCATACTGGAGAACACCTTTCATGCTGTATGGGAAGCAAACTTGAAGACATTAAAGCTGTAAACTGTACAGTATTGTACAGGTCATCTGTTACATAGACAAGTTACTTTAATAGTTCTGCGCAAGAAAGATAATAATATACTGCTGAGAAGGTTAATAATCTGCAAAGTTTATGTGCACTAACCAGACTTTGTTTTTACAAGGCACTAAGACTAAGCACTAACACAGAAGCTGCAGTTGGCAGTATCAGTAAGTAAGACAAGACTGTCGATCAGTGACTTTCATTCATTTTAAGTAACTTTTCAATCACTACCTCTTTTATTTCACTTGATAAATGCAGGTAACAAGCCCTCCCCTAAACCAACTATTTTATTCTCCAAGACCCTTGAGAACATTACAATCCTTCCTGCAGGCTCAGTATTTCCCTACCCTAGAATAACTTAGATATAGAGATATACACATAATAAACTATTTACAAATGAGCTTAAAGCCTTATTCAAAATGAAATACAGTCTGGCTCCAGATGAGAAAATGTCCATCTCTTGAAATCAGGAACAAATTTATATCCTTCAGAAACTTGGCCAAAGAAGCCACCAGAAGACATAAAGGTAACTTCCTTTGCTCCATTCAAAACTCATATATATATATATATATATATATATATATATATATATATATATATATATACACACACACACACACACACACAGACCAAAAAACTATGAAACCTCATTAATGACCACACAGGACATGCTTCATGTAACACTTTTCTGCTTAAAGACTCCACCCCCACCCTCTCTGGCAACAACAGACCTATTTAAGGAATTACGTACCCTGCTTCTCCCACAAAGTGTATAGGCCTCCCAGTTCTCAGATCCAACCCCCTTATTCACCCCATGCTTTCTATTTGCAAAAAATAACAATCAAAACAAATTGAAAAACATAGTGACAAAATCCTCACAAATGTACCAACAGGTGGAGAAGGGTTTCTGTCCTTACTTATTGTACTAAGAAAAGATTATATACTTCCTATCCATCACTATCTATATAACCTTTGTCATTCCTACAACACAATGCCTGTTCTCCAAGCAATAATAAAGTCTGTACCTAAGGAAGCAAAACTTGAAAGCCCCAAAGACTTTAGACTGTTTACAATCCTAGCCATCCTAGGGAAAATCTTTGAAAAACTAGTCTTCATTCAACTCAGCTGGGATGTACCAAAACTCTCTTCCATGTCTCATAAACTTCCTGGAAAGAAAAGATAGAGAATACACCTCTAAGAGCTGAACCAGTTGTTCAGGATGTGGGAACATATGTGGATAGTGACCTAACTATTGACCATCATGTGTCCATCATTGTAAGAAAGTCCTTCTGTATTGCACAGCTTATAAACAAAGACATTGTATCTAGATCTAGGGATGTCATTGTCCCCCTTTACTCACCTCTTATTAAACCAGTCAGTGAATATTATGCCCCCTTTGGAATATATCTCTCCAGACAGATACAACAACTGGAATGCCCACAGAGATACCTTACTTAAAGGGTACAAGGCCTAAACAACATGTCCTACATCAGCCAACTAAAAGCTCTGCCACTATACTCAATATTCTGCAGACTGCTAAGAGGTAACCTCTGTCTAGCATACAAGGCATCCTCTGACCCATTAATCATGGATTTACTGCACATGAGCAAGGTAAATGGCATCAGAAATACTCGCTTTAGGGATCTAAACTTCTTCTGCAACATCAGCAGAATGTATATATCTCTCAAGGGATACCGCTGCTATAGAACAGACTCCCATCCACATAAAACAAAGTTTATCACTGTCCATATTCAAGTGCAACTAAGATCTACAGTGGATATAAAAAGTGTACACACCCCTGTTAAAATGCCAGGTTTTTGTGTTATATAAAAATGAGACCACAATAAATTTCAAAACTTTTCTCACCTTTAATTTAACCTATAACCTGTATAATTCAGTTGAAAAACAAACAAATCTGTTAGGGGGGAAAATATAAAAAAATGAAAAAATGTACAATAAGCTGGTTGCATAAGTGTGCATACTGTTAAAATAATAATTTGCTGTGTGCACACCCTTAAACTAATACTTTGTTGAAGCATATTTTGATTTAATTACAGCATTCAGTCTTCTTGGGTACACACCTGCCATCAATTAAAGAGACTCTGATTAACCCCAAGTAAAGTTCAGCTGCCCTAGTAGGATTTTTCTGACATTTACTCAGTTGCCTGCTACAACAAATGCCATTGTTCACAGAGAGCTTACAAGGCATCAAAGATATCTCATTGTTGAAAGGTATCAGTCAGGAGAAGGGTACAAAAAAATGTTCTACAGCAATGGATATACCATGGAACACAGTGAAGACAGTCATCAAAAAGTGGAGAAAATATGGGACAACAGTGATGTTGCAAAGAACTGGACGTCCCTCCAAAAGTGATGAAAAGAGAAGATGAAAACTGGTCAGGGAGGCTGCCAAGAGACCTACAACAACACTGAAGGAGCTGCGGGAATTCCTGGCACATACTGGTTGTGTACTACATGTGACAACAATCTCCTGTATTCTCCATATGTCTGGGCTATAGGGGTAGGGTTGCAAGACGGAAGCCTTTTCTTACACAGAAAAACATCCAGGCCTGGCTAAAATTTGCAAAACAATACATCAAGTCTCCCAAAAGCATGTGGGAAAATGTGTTATGGTCTGATGAGACCAAGGTTGAACTTTCTGGCCACAATTCCAAAAGGTATGTTTGGTGTAAAAAGAACACTTTGCATCACCAAAAGAACACCATCCCCACGGTGAAGCACAGTGATGGCAGTATCATGTTTTGGGGTTGCTTTTCTTCAGCTGGAACTGGGGTTTTAGTCAAGGTGGAGGGAATTATGAACAGTTCCAAATATCAGTCACTTTTGCCCCAAAACCTTCAGGTGTCTGCTAGAAAGCTGAAGATGAAGAGGAATTTCACCTTTCAACATGATAATGACCCCAAGCATACATGCAAATCAAGAAAAGAATGGCCTCACCAGAAGAAAATTAAAGTTTTGCAATGGCCCAGCCAGAACCCAGACCTAAATCCAATAGGTGACCTGAAGAGGGCTGTGCAAAAGAGATGTCCTCGCAATCTGACAGATTTGGAGAGCTTTTGCAAGGAAGAGTGGGCACATATTGCCAAGTCAAGATATGCCATGCTGATAGACTCCTACCCAAGAAGACTGAATGGTATATTTAAATCAAAAGGTGCTTCAACACAGTATTAGTTTAAGGGTGTGCACAGTTATGCAACCAGCTTATTGTATGTTTTCTATTTTTTATATTTTTTACTTAACAGATTTGTTTGTTTTTCAATTGAATTGTACAGGTTATAGGTCACATTAAAGGTGGGAAAAGTTTTGAAATGATTTATTGTGGTCTCATTTTTTTATATCACAAAAAGCTGGCATTTTAACAGGGGTGTGTAAACTTTTTATATCCACTGTATGTATGGGAAACAGAAAATATACCCCAGGATTGTCCCCCATGTACTACTAATGGTCAGAGGCAGCTCCTAAATGTTTTATCCCATGCATGGGCACCTTCAAATTACCTATGGTATGATCGCAGTTATTTTCATTACGGGTATTATATAATCGCTGACCATGGGATGGATAATGCAAATTATAACCAAATGGGATATGTTATATTGAGAACAAAAAGAGAACTTAAATTGGCCCACAAGGGTAGCTAGCCTAGTACTTACTTATAAACCTTTGAATCCTCATTTTCTCCTTCCTCTCCCTTAATCAGAAGCGTATTGCAAGGATCCATTTTTACCCCCTCCATGTTTATTAATGTATTGAGTTCATTTGATCGGTGAACCAGATTGTTGAAACCCATATGATCAACAGTTTATTTTGTCAATCAACTAAAAGAAGCCAAACAACACCCACAAACAACACACCCCCTTCTAATTATATATACCAACGATCGCACTACAGTGGAGAAAAGGGCAAATTCCCCAATTCGCAATGTACATTGATCTCCGAATGGTTTGAGAAACTAAATTCTTGACCATATGGTGTTGACTATATTGGTTTCAAGAATCTGGTTCATCAATCAAACGGAACCCTTATTAGTCACCTACTCCTGGACCTCCTGAAGCTCAATATCATTCTATATGAGGATGACATGTTCATCTACAGAAGCAAGCCTCCCCACTGCTATCAAAACAGAACTTGAAAAAACATTTCTCTCTTGTCTAGTTGGCTGTTCAAAAATAAACTTAGCACTCAGTACCATGAAGACAAAATCTGTGATCATTTGTCCCAAATTAAAACATTCCATCATCCACACTGAATGGATCCTATCTGGCTTGACCAAAAACCTCATCTTTCAATGTCATACATCTACCATCAAAATTCAATCTACTGCTTTTCTAGTCCAAAATATCTCCCACTTTATTTTTCTTGCAACCAAAGCAGTCATAGTCAAAGGTATTCTCACAATACAACTAGACTATGACCTCACAATCATATACAGTACTTCCAAAAAACATTTGTCTGCCTTCCTAACCACAGTTAACAATATCTGTAGATTCACCTGCTTGTCCTCCAAAAGTGAACATCACTCCAGTGCTCCACAGAAAGCATAATGACTTCCATTTCAACAAAAGTGCACCCTAATCCTAGTCATTCTCACCTATAAACACTTAAACCTACAGGCCTTCACCTTTTTGCGGATTAACTAAAAGATACATTGTCGATAAACAAAGGTCACAATCTCATGAATATCCCCCGTACTTTCCTCTAGGAAAAGACTTCATAGTAATGATCTCAGTTTCTCAACATTAGTCCCTTGCATTTGGGAATTCCTCCCCACAAAAGATATGATCACTTCTTTATTACCAACTCTTCTGTAACCAACCTAAAACCATCTGAATCATGAAACATCCAGTAAGTGCTATACAATAGGTAGCATAAGTTAACCTCATTCATCTCTCCCTAGACTCACATTTTCTTCATACTCGACACTATTATTCTATCTTCCCTCCCCTATACATTTAATTGTATATATTGACTATGTACAGTGTATGCTGCATAACCATATTATTGACAATTTAGTTTGTCGATCATCTAAACAAACAACACAGCCCCTGCTACTTGTCTTACAGTTTAAATATGGATTTGTTTGCTATAGTTGTATGTTTATAGTGCTGATATCTTGCTTGTAAAATATTCTTTTTAAAACACCTTTATTAAAGGACTGCTTAAGACATCGACAAACATGCATTAATAGAAAAGAAACCAAACCATATTAACATTGTACATCACATATGCTTTCTTTCTTTATAACTGTCATCAGGCCAACCTTACATAAACTGCTCAGTTCCCTTTAAATCTCACTCCTCCTCCTCCATCTGACCATTATTCTGCATGTATTGTTCTTACAGTTTTAATTTACTTCTATGTAATTTGGTTCTTCTCTTTTCTAAAGGTCCCTCCTCCAGTTGTTTTATATTTTTTACAGTATTCAATACTTTAAGTACAGCTGGTTTAGACTTTGATTTCCATTTTCTAGTAACTGCTTTTTTGACAGCCAACAGAATTAAACTTACCAAGGCCTTAATATGCCTAGGCATTCAGATTCTGTGTCCCAGCTCAAAATAATTATTTCCTTAGTTACAGCCTTTTGCTCTCCCAGTATATCTGTGTAGGTAATTTTTTAAATATGTCAACATATTATAATCTCAAAACATATATTCCTAATTACTTCTTTCTTTCCTGTCATGCATCTAACATTTGCATCAACCTGAGGAAAAATTCTTTGAAGTCTGCTTAGGGTGTAAAAATACCTATGTAAAAACTTCCAAGCAAAATTTCTAAACCTACTGGACTTTGTGCATACTTGGGAGCCCTACATATGTCTTCTCATTGTTCCCTTATAAATTATTTTTCCAATTTTTCTTCTCTATCTTTTCTAACCTCCTCGATTGATTCTTATAGTTATTTTGCAATATTTTATATGTCTTTCTAATTATCCATTTAAAAAAAAAAACATCTTCTGTTCTAGATTCAAGTAAAAACTCTACCAGAGTAGATCTTTTACTTTTTATTCCCCCATCCCCTTCGTTTTGCTTAGATTCCAATATCAATCCCTGGTAGGGAAGACAGTCTCTAGCATGCAGTCCAAATGTCTGCTTAGCCTCATCCCATTCTTTTACCTTTCCCTTTCAATTTATTTGATCCCAGTACCTTGGTTCCTTTGCTGTTTTTTTCCAGTAATTTCCAGCCCCGCTTACCTATTTTCTGTACTCCTATTTACAGTCATCCCTATTGTCAGACTCGTCTTTACCCATTCTCATTTTGGTTTAGTTCTTAGAATGATTGCTGCTACTTTATTAATATAATATTCTGTATGTTTGTTGTAACTCTCCTTAAGAATTTGCATCCAAAATTATTCTCTCTTCTTATTTCTTGAACTCTCCCCTGATTCATCATCATCACTTTCTACTTCTGCTTGTGCTATGTGTAGGAGCCTTAACTATGTATCTTTAAAATAGCCCTTCAATTCAGGTAATCCTAAATCACATTTTTCTATTGGAGGGATCAACTTATCCCACTTAACTCTTGTCCTCTTCCCTCCCAGATAAATTCCTTCATCTCTTTATTAATTATTGTCCACAACATTTCCTCTAGTTAATAAAAATATGCCTGAGCTGAATATAAAATGAAAGAGACTAAAAAAGTTTTCACTGCTTGTATCTTACTATCCATATCCATAAATACGAGCTTCCAGTTTCTCAATCTTTTATTGTCTTTTGTTTATTCTCTTCATACTTATCCTTATTTGCCATGGCAGAAGCCATTTTAATCCATGCTCCTAAATATTTCATCTTATTTTGTCCGCATAAATGTGAGCATTGCTGAACCAATTTTTGTATCAGTACATAATTTATGACTATAGCCTCGGTTTTATCTTCATTAAGTTTGTGGTATTCAGGTATGATATTGCAATACAGGCTCAGACACTGGGACCAGATGTTTCCGATTCTGCCTAAGGTTTGCTCCTTGTGATTCCACAATGTACGATCTCGGCTCTGGACATACACATTTCACAACAGCAATCCCATCAAAACCTTCGGACATATGCATCCTCACTATCTTCCCTTCTCGTAATGGATTGAGTGGTTTGCTGGACTTGTCATACCAGGACTTCTGGGATAAATGCTTCTTTAACAGATTGGCTTTCACTGATCTATTATTCTTGACACATGGAGCCAATAATGTTCTACTAATTGGTAGTGTGGTTTTGGTTTATCTTGACAGAAGTCTTTGTACAGGCGAACCAAGATATTTATCATGAAGAACATTTATGAGATTCAAGAGATTCAAGAAAACATCGCTATTGTCTCATTTTGACTTCTTTCGTAATTGTTTCGCACTTTGAACTGCACATTCTGCCAAACCATTTGACTGTGGGTACTCAAGGATACTAGTGACATGAGTAAAGTCCCACTCTTCAGTAAATATTTTGAACTGCTGGCTTGTAAACTGTGTACCATTGTCAGAAATAACTGTGTGGACTACCACAGACTGCAAAATGATGCTTCATCTTAGTAATGACAGTACTGTATGCTAGATTAGGAAGTAGGTCAATCTCGAACCAATTGGAATAAGAGTCTACTAACATCAAGTAATGTTGATCATTCCATTCGAAAATGTCTGTAGCCACTGTTGACCAAGGTAGTTCAGGAATCTGGTTTAGCTGAAGTTGTTCTTTCTGTTCATGTGGCTTTGTACTACTATATACAAAACAAGATGAAAGTACTCTCTCAACATCCTGTGACACAGAAGGCCAAAATACTAGTTTTCTCGCCCTTCTTTTGGTAGAATCAGTTCCTGGGTGGCCACGATGCAAAATAGTAATATACTCTTGTGACAAGGACTTTGGAACAATCACTTTTGGACCTTTCAAGGTGATGCCATTATCAAACAAAATCTCATCTCCGTAAGGAAAATGTGGTTGTAAGTCTACTGGTAAACAAGATTGCTTTGACAGCCATCCTCAACTGATAAAGTGGTTGAGCTTCTGAAGAACTGGATCTGTGGCTGTATGACTTCTAAGCTAATAAAGACATGTGGAAGAAAATTGTCTTACTTCCATGACTTCAAAATCAAGTTTCTCATTTTCATGCTGTTCAATGCTGTTTCTGGGTGTTCTGGATAATGTATCAGCTAGATAAAGAAGTTTGCCTTTCATGTAGACAAGATTGAAATTATAGTTTTGCAATTTGACCATCATGCTTTGCAATCTGACTGGAGCTGTATATATAGGCTTTCTCAAAATAGTGACTAGAGGTTTAAATCTGGATAGGTCTACCATAAATATAATCATGGAACTTCGAACATGCAAGCACAAATGGCAAGAGTTCTTTCCCTGCACATAATGCGTTTCAGTTTGGGTAAGTGTTCTAGACACTTAGGCTACTGATCTACCCTCTTGAAAAATGACTGCACGAAGACCAAACTTAAAAGCATTACAAGAGAGAGAGTTACTGGTTTGTGAACATCATAGTATTGGAAAGTTGGTAGACTGGCAATTCTCTGTTTCAGGACATCAAATGCTCTCTGGTGTTCCAGCCATGACCAGGATACATCTTTATGTGTCAGCTCTCTGAGTGGTGCTGAAAGGTGGCTCAAGTCTGGAATGAACTTGCCTAGGTAGTTAACCATGCCAAGAAAACGCAGTAGCACTTGAACATTGTCTAGAGCTGGCATTTCAAGAATAGCAGTTTGCTTGTAAAGATCTGGTCATAAGCCTGAACTGGTAAATAAGTGACCGACATAAGTAACTTCTTGTAGCCTGAATTTGCACTTCTGAGGTTTCACTTCACATGCTCTTTCCACAACTTTCTTGATGTTTCTGTCATGCTCAGCTTCAGAATTACCTCCCACTAGAATATCATCTACTACAATAGCACACGGATACCCAGAAAAAATATGCTCCATTGCATGTTGGAAGACTTCACTGGCAGAATTTATTCCAAATGGCATTCTCAAAAATCTGTACTTGCCAAAAGGAGTACTGAAGGTGGTTAACAATGAAGATTTCTTGTCAAGCAAAATATGCCAAAATGAACTCTTTGCATCTAAGACAGAAAACAACAGTGGCATTTGGCATAAGAGCAGCGACTTCAACTGTATGCATTGGATGATGAGATCTTTTCAGTGCTTTGTTCAAATTTCCTGGATCAATACATATTCTGATATTATCTGAGTTTTTCTTATGAGCAACGACGATGGAGGATACCCATTCATTTGGTTCTTCAGCTGGACAAATTACACCTTGCTGCACCATCTTGTCTAACTGGGCTTTGACTGTATTCTGCATAGCTATTGGAACTTTCTGGGCTGAGCTGACAACTGGACTTAAGGGTCTAACTTCATGGAGTACACAACTGGGAGTTTGCCTAGCTTGTCTTTGAAAAGTTCGACATAGATAGAAAAAAAATAGACTGGGTGAAATTAGAACAGTGGTCTTTTAAACTTACATGGTGCACTTCCTTAGTAAATGAAAGCAGTCCCATTTTCAAACTGTCTCTGAGGCCTAATAATGACTGTATGTGCCATTTGACCACATAAAATTGCAAGTCATAGCTGTTCCCAGCAGAGTAACATGAAAACACTACTGAACCTTCGGTTTGAATTTCTTCACCACCATAAGCAGCAAGCTTTACACACTTTGCCAAATCAAGCTTCTCACCAGCACATACTCTAGCAAATGTTTCTGCTGATATAACATTGCACTTTGAACCTGTGTCATCTTTGAGCTTTATTGGTTTTCCATTTATCTGAACAGTACAAAATACTTCATTCTTTGTACATAAATCTACTGCATTGACTGTTTCATTAAGCACTGACACACAATCAACCATAAAAAGTAGGGTAACAGCTTTCTAATTCATCAACTTGTCTTTTTGAATTTGCCAAATCAAGCTTCTCACCAGCACATACTCTAGCAAATGTTTCTGCTGACATAACATTGCACTTTGAACCTGTGTCAGCTTTGAGCTTTATGGGTTTTCCATTTATCCAAACAGTAAAAAAAAAAATGGATTGAGAGAGGGTTTCATACCAGCAGGTCTTGGACAATCCACTTGCACCTCTCACACAGTTTATTTCATTGGATTTTATGTTTATTTGATTTTATGCTCATTTGATTTCTGTTTAAGTTCACTATAACTTCGGCTGATTTATTTAAGCAAGGGGTTTTAAACTGGCGGGTCTTTTACAGTCCACTTGCACTGGTGGGTCTTTTACAATCCACTTGTGGCACACACACAGTATGCTTGATACATACAAGTCTAGGAGCAGGCAGACACACAGGTCTGGACGAGTTAATAAACTTAGACTCTATTACCACGGGCTTGCATTCCTGGTTAAAGTTCACTCAGCTGTACTATGGGCACTATTTCCGCCACTCTTCAAGCCTATTATTTCCGCCACTCTTGTAGCCTCTGATTTTAGCCACCAAGCAAAAATTTTTTTACCCGCATGGAGGAAAAAGGCAGCGCGAACTTCACAGCACACCCAGGGCTCCACTCCATTCACAAAACCAGGCTCTCCACTACGGCTTCCCCCCGTCAGACAACTCACAATCTAGTAGGTAAAACAAAACATGCACAGTTGTAGGGCTTTGAGGTTAATCTTACAGAAAAAGGATTAACACTCAGAAACATTACGGGGGACAGAATCGATGCTCAGTATTGGAACTATTAGGAGTGTTTTTGGGCAGGTATAAACTATAAACCATAAACTTTAATCCTCACTCTTGACATCGTCAACTACAGGTCTGAGAAGTAAGGATTCCTTTACTTTTATTTAACACCAGGAGTGTTACTTAGAGGACAGATCCACCCTCCCAACACATGGTGATATCTCTTAAAATGGCGGACCTCCACCATTTTGTTCTCTACCTAAGTCTTCCTCCGTGAAGAAGCGATAAGTGAAAGCATTGGTCTTAAATCACTGACTCTAAACTAATATACTAAATATCAAATGATTCAATCCCATATTTACTCGATGTATTACATGCCAGAGATCCCCCCAAACACACAACATATAATGAAAATATCTAGGTTCAGGGCTAAATAAGGGATTGATTGTTTGTTTTATGTTTCATGTTTTATGTCTTATGTTTGATGTCTTATATTTTGAGACTTGGGTGTGGATATTGTAGGGTATATGCATAAAAATGATGTTTGATTGTACTATACTGGATGTAAGAACCAGCATACAAGTCTCTGTTATCGGTCTTTGTCACTTTTTAGTTTCCTAATGTACACAACCCTAAACGAGAACCGATGGAACTGTTTTAAATTAATCTAAATAAAAGGGAAGTTGCAATTTTACTGTAACAAAAAGAAGAAAAGAATATAATATTTAACAAAATACAACTTGATAAAAATATTTTATGAGCCTAACTGAAAACTGTAACTGATTAGCCACCCCCATCAGATAGGGGCTCTCAATAAAGGTCACACCCAAACCAAGCCCCACATCCTGGTGATTGGCTAATCACTTAGGCACGCCCTCTTTTTTCTGTATAAATATAAGCACACAGCAGTTGTTTAAGTTACTCAGAACAATGCTTGGAGGAAATACTGAACTGCTAACTTGAACATCTGAATAATAAAAAGGATGGATTCTTGAACTAGTGGCTTCAGAATCATTTTTGTTCCAATTGAAACTTTACACTAAGGTGGCCTAATAACTTAGGCACACGCTCCAGAACAGTTCAGAGATTTGTGTTGTTACATGTTTGTTTGTTTGGTCTGTTTTATTGTACTTGTGTTTTATTGTACTTGTCTGTTATTTGTCCACAGATTAAACTTAGTCCACACAAGGACAACAATGGTTCTTATAAGAACCCTCTGAGATCACACCTACCAGGACAACCAAGTTTCTTTGAAGAACCCTCCAGTATTGCATCCTAGCACAACAAAGTTTCTTATAAGAACCAGCTGATTTCTCCACAGGATAAAATTAGTCCACACAAGGACAACAAAGGTTCTTATAAGAACCAACTGAGATCACACCCACAGACACAGCCTTGGACGCTCTGCCTTGACCCTAAAGGGAGGGTTTCAGCCTCAAGATAACGTAAGTTCTTTTAGGACTAAAAAAGGTCCTTCTTAGGACCCCTGAGAGAGATTTTTGGATATCAACCCAGGCAGGAACTACTGGGTCCCATTTCAGCTTTGGGTGCTTAGCCTGGGCCCAAAGGGTACCGTCCATCCTAGGCGCACAAGATCCAGAGTCTTTCTAAGGACTTCCTTTTCAGGGCCCTAACAGGTCATTTTCAGGGTCACACCCCTAACTTTCCCATTAGGGAACACCCAAAAAGTCCTTTTTAGAACTACCTTGGACACCCAAAAAGGTCCTTTTAAGGACCCAACATGAACCCCGTACAAGGGCTCCACCAAACTATCAGAGACTGGCACATCTCAGTGACACCAGCGTCCTTTTCAGGACTCCCACCTGAACCACTAGGCATAGTCATCTATTGCTACAAGAGTGTTTTTGCATTCATTTATCCGAACAGTACAAAATACTTCATTCTTTGTCCATAAATCTACTGCATTGACTGTTTCATTAAGCACTGACACACCATCAACATAAAAAGTAGGGGGACAGCTTTCTAATTGATCAACTTGCCTTTTTGAATGCTCTCTTTTAATAAAAGAATGCCCCTTGTTTGATGTACAAAACCTTTTGAAATTATTCTACTTATTACATTTGTGGCATTGCTGATGAAAGGTAAGCACTCTTCTCTTTTGGGCTCATGATTTGCACCACAGTTACAACAGCTGACTTTGAAACTAAGTATAGGCACATTCTTTGAGTTTATTAACTCACTCTTGTGCTTAACTGAGACTGTACACACTCTGGAATTTACTAGAAAAGTATGGGGTTTCCCAGTGACTGTTGCAGGGTTTACATTTGCTGCCATGTGCTTGGGTCTGTTTCTTTTAACCACATGCTGCATACTATCAACATGAGCACTAGAAGATACTGGAAGCATGCATTTCTCATTTGTGAGCATATTTGTATGCTTTTCTGTGAGCTCGTATATCTGACAAATCTCTATAGCCTTATTCAAAGCTAAATCACTGTCTCAAAGCAAAATATTTCTCGCAGCATCATCCTTAATATCACACACAAGTCTGTTTTTAATCAGCTCATCCCTTAAATCACCAAATCTGTAGATTTTATCTTTATTTCTCAAGTCAAGTTATATATGCTGCAAAAGTTTCCCCAGGCCTTTGATCTCTTGTGTAAAAATAAGTGCCTTTCCATTGTAATATTCACTTGGGGGGGGGGTTACACATTTCTCTAAATTTATGTTTTAAGCACTCAGGGTCTTCCCTTGACTCAGTCGGTACCACTGTATGATGGTTTTCTCCCCTCCTGCAAATACAGCAGGTGCATACACAAATGAATGCTCTCTTTCTATGGCTTCTGAACCAGCTAAAGTAAGCAGAATAAATACCTTTGTACAGTCATCTTTATCAGAAAATGCAGCTTGTATGAAAATATCATACTCTTGCTCAAACACTCTCCAGTTCTCTGCAGTATTATTAAATACAAGTGGAGCTGGTTTTCAAAATCCATCTGCCATGCCAACAAATTATGCCAAAACACACTGTAAATATGGTTGTTGTAATTATGTATGAATTTGCACATATGGCCAGTCTTGTAAGAACATTCAAATGCACAATAAACTCTTTAAAATACTGTACTTTGTGAAAAATAGTCAAAGATAGTATCCTCGATTGGATACATATTAACAACCACTCCCAAAAGTATGTCAGGTACATTACCCGATGATCTAAGTGATCACTGCCTTACCTATATTATTAGGTTCAAAGCCGACATTCCCAACCAGCCCACCTACAAAACTATAAGAAATGTCAGGAACTTTAACCTTGACAACTTCCAACAAAAACTCAAAGCATGTAATTGGAATGTCTTGAAATGACTCTCAGTACAAGAAGCAGTTGAGTTCAATACCAAATTTCTGGCTATCCTTAGCCACCATGCTCCTACCCGTACCATCCGTGTAAAAGCCATGGTTGCACCGTGGCTATCTCAAGAAACAAAAAACAAAATTAAACTAAGAAACAATGCCTGGGCCAGGTGACATGTTACCAAAGCCCATATGGACCAAGTAAGATACCGGCAGCTAAGGAACCTGACCAAAAAATCTGTCATTCTAGACAAAAAAAAAATCACTACACCCTCCTACAACAAAAATATCAGCTAAAACTTCAAAAACGTTCTGGGCTGGTATTAACAATCTTTTCCACCCAGGCTGTTCCGCCACTCCTACCCCAATCAGCTGCCCTTGATAAATCTCCTGTTGAAATTGCAAACAGCTTCAACTCCTTCTTTACTGAAACTATCCAGTCTCTAGCTACCCATCTCACTCCATCGGACACAAACACCAGCTCTGGCACATCTAGCCCTGATTCACCCAGCACCCAATCCACCTTTACCTTTCAAACTGTACCTACCAACCTGATCAGGACCTTACTCAAAAAGCTAAAGCCTACTACACTAGCTGATGACCACCTCCCAGCTGAATATCTTCAAAAAGCAACTGGTGCCATAACACTTCCCATTTTTATTCTGATCAACAGATCCATCTCAGAAGGATACAGCCCAGCAATATGGAAAATATCACATGTTATACCTCTCCATAAAGGAGGAAGTTCCACAGAATTATCTAACTTTAGACCTATAGCCATTCTTTCACCACTAGCTAAAATCATGGAAAGATGCATACACAAACAAATCATATACTTTCTTATTCAAAATGGAAAGCTCGCCGACTCTCAGCACGGCTTTAGGCCATTGCAAGGTACCACCACGACTCTTCTGTCTTTCTCTAATGTCATCAATCTTCATTGTAACAACAACAAACTATCTTCAGCACTCTTCCTAGATCTCTCAAAAGCTTTCGATATGGTCAATCATCAGGTACTGCTCATTACCCTACAAACCATTGGTTTAGACTAACATGCAATACAATGGTTTCACTCCTCCATAAACGGTAGCCAGTAGGCTGTCTTATGGCAGAACAAGCTGCCATCCCAACTTCCTCTAACCCAAGGTGTCCCACGAGGGTCCATACTAGGTCCCTTTCTTTTCTCTGTCTTTATCAATGATCTTCACACCACCATCCCAGGAGCTACCTGCATCCAATATGCAGATCACTCAATGCTAATATGCTCTGCCTCCTCTCCTACACAACTTCTAACCCTCACCCAGACCACTTTCAGCATGGTAGAAACATGGCTAGCTAATTGCCACCTGCTTCTACTGTGGAGGCAGTTCTACACAAAACTACAAAACGTTCTTGCTTTTTTGCACATCTGGGAGTGATGCAGATCTGGGTCCATTCATTGTCAAGAGTCTGCCTGTTCGGCCTCTTTTCCCAGTTCCCTTTTACTGCTCTCATGGAATGTGGCCCAAGGTCTAACCTTGCCCTCTATGCTTTTATTTTGAGTTTTATTATAATATTATCCTCAGCTCTTTCATCCATAAAATAAGATACTATGGCTTCAAATTGTTTCTCGTCTCCTTTCTTCCTCAGCATACCTTGCAACTTTAGCATCAGCCCTTGATAAAACAGTCTATGCAAATCGTCTCTGTGTTTCCTGCCATGCCAGCTCCTGATTGCCACGAAATACGTTTTCCCAATATTTTGGCATTTGACCTACTTTCTGCCAGATAGCAGCTGTATTTGGGGTTTTGTTTCTTCCCTCCAATCCTATCTTCTCCTATTGAAAGTATCCATTCTTTTCATTCCCCAAGACTTCTTTGAACTAATAGGTGGCTAAGATTTGCTGTTAAGTATTGTTGTATTCTACGTTTTAGTGACACATTTCCAAGAGGGTAGTGATTCCTCCCTGACTATGCAACAACATGTTTGTTCAGTTAGCTTTATAGTTCCTATCCAGCAAGACATATGTAAGCTGCAACTGGGCTGTCTTATAGTATTCATCTAAATTTGGCAGTCCTAATGTCCCCCACCTCCGTGTCATAGGAAGTTTGATTTTATTTTAACTCTCTTTTATGTTGCCATATAAAATCTCATATTTCTTTATTAATTTTATCCCATATTTCATTTGTTGGGAGGTAACAATAAGACTGGCTAGTATACAGGACCCAGGGGACCATAAACATTTTTATTGCCAATATCTTACTATCTAAGTTCACCTCCATTAATTTCAAGTCTTTATTTTAGTAATTATTTTTGTAATGTCTCTGTCCACATATCCACAGCTACTAAATGCACTTTCTCATGTAGCCAAATACCCAAATACCTCATTTTCTAGTGCCCTCAAAGAAAGGGTATGTATTTACCAGGTCATGCATGGTTATATAATTTAGGTCTGTTGCTTTTGTTTTAGCCTCATTAATTTTGTACCCATAGATCTCTCCCAAATTATTTGATTTTATAAATAGCTCTTATATCTCTTTTTCTGGATCGTTTAGTACAAAATAACATTATCTGCAAATAAAGCATATATTTTCTTCCAGAGTCCCCCATTTAAATCCTGTTGTAGTGGATCTTTTAATTTTAATTACTAATGGCTCCACATACAAAGCATATAGAACTGGGGAGAGGGAACAACCATGCCTCATCCCAGTAGCTATGGGTATGCCATTGTATTTTAATTTGACTATTGTGCCTGTGTATAAATTTACAAGTAAAGCAATCCATATTTATGGAAAACATATAATTTTAATAATTCATATAAAAACAACTTACCCTTTCAAACACATTTTCAGCATTTAACCCTACCATAAGCAATCTCTTTTTTCCATTTTCTGCATAATTTTATAACATTAATGTTTTAGTGATATTGTCAAATGTTTGCCTACTCCCAATAAATCTGCATTAATCCAAATCTATAAGTCTAGGCAATATTAGTGCTAATTTTTTGTCTAAGATGATTGTAAAAATTTTATAATCATGGTTTGAATTGATATTGCTGTGCATATCTGGGTGTCTGTGATACTTTTACCTTCTTTAGGTATTGGGGCCATAACTGTAACCTTCCATGAGGGTGGAATCGAGACACTCTCAAAAGTCTTTTGAACAAATTTAACCATATCTTCACTACTTTGGCCATATTTCCACCAGAATCCCATCTTCAAATGGCATTTTACCCATATTCTGCCCCTTAGTAGCCTTCATTATTTCCTCTACTGTTATATCCTATACCAGATTGTGAGCCTTCTCCTGTGAGAGTGTACGGAGTTTTAATTGTGTTAAGTATTATTGCCTTTCCACTATTCTATTTTCTACTTCCAAGTCCCTTCTGTGTAATTTCCCATGATATTCAACAGTATTTCCATAATATTATTGGGGTCTAACTCTTGTCTTTTAGTATCTGGATTTCTGAACTTCATTATCATTCACTCAGTTTTCTGCTCTCTCATCTTTTGTGCTAACAACAATGTTCATTTTAGGCATGTTTCCAAAATGTAACCCCTGTGGCTTAGAGGCTTTATATTGGTATACATTGTCTAACACAATCATTCATCTCATTCCACAGGACTATGGAAACGTTACTCATTTTCCATTGAAATTTCCTCATCTCCTGCCACATGAATCTCCATTATTTTCTTAAGAACGGGAATGTACTTAACTCTACATCTTTCACACATCTTCTGTTATTTTATGCCTATTGACACCTTTAGTTCCATCTTAAGTGTGTCCCAAGCTTGTTCTAAACCACTTTCTTTAGTGTCTAGATTTTTAATGCTTTCCGATAAATATTGTAGTAACTAATCTCTAAAGGATAATTTGTCTAACAAATATGGTGGCAAGTGCCAATTTTTATTGATATAGGTGATCCTCATAGCTGACCTTAGGCATAGGCCAACTAGGCGGCCACCTGTGGCTCTGCTCTAGCAGGGGCACTTTTCTAGTATTTATTTGTTTATTTTTTTGTAGTAAAAACAGGGTTTCTTTAAAATGTGTTGAAGGAATACAGGAAAACTGAAAAGTAAGACAAACTGTGAGAAAAAGGAAGAAAAAAAATGAATCTGGATGGTGTGGGTAGACCAGGATGGGGGCACCAGGTGGTGTGGGGAGGTGCTATGGCGCCCTTTTGCCTAGGGCGCTAGTTGATCAAAGGCTGGCCCTGTAATCCTTTTACTTTTCAGCTGAATATTTACTAGGGCATGATCTGAAATCATTATGGTGTGGGTTTGTGCAACAATCTCTAAATGTGCATGCTCTTTAGTTATATAAATCCTGCTTATCCTTGCTCTGGTATTATGTCTTCCCGAGTAGTAGATAAACAATCTTCACTGCCTTGAAGTTTCCATGACATCTTGAAAGCCAAATATGATTAAACATTTCTTTAGGTACCATCCCTCCCTAGAAATTGAGTGTTGTCTTCATCCTCCAGAAATATCATTTGTGTCACCAAATTCCAGTTCCCTCCTATCAATGTTATACCTTCCTGAAATTTCAATTAGCACTTCTCATATTTTTCTCAATTCTAACCAGACAGGTTTTAGCAGGATATAAAGAGATGCTATGGTAATATATTGTCCCAACCAGTTGCGTCTCAGAAAAAGCATATCTAGCTTGCCTGTCTATCCTCTTTTCTATTATATTAACATGGAGTCCCTTTCTAATAAGGATCAAAGCCACACCTCTTTCTTTCTGCTTGTAGACTACTTCTGTACCCTAACTTCCCACTTTGTTTTATAAATTCTATCGGTTCTGTCTGATTTAAGTGTGTCTCCTGTAACAGGGTGACATTTACTCCATTTTCAATAAATATATTAAGACCCTTTGTCTCTTCCTATCATCTACCAATCCATTTACTTTTCAAGAATCTAAAGTTAGTGCCATGTGCCTCAGGTTAACTAACCTTTCCACCAAACCCACAACTTTGGGAATATACCAAGTATCCAAGAAAAATCCTCTTTTTAATACTGCATGGTTGTACTTCTTTACAAATCCCTGTTATTACAATGCCGTGAACTTCAGTGTAGGCTTTAATGTTAAAACCAACTTCATCTAGCTTTATTTAAACCATAAAAGCTCTTTCAACTATGTATAAATGTAGGTACAAGTTACACAGGTGCAATGAGCTATTGTTCAAAACTAAAGGAGTAGTGGGTAACATCTTTAGAGTATTTTGGTGAGTAGTATAAGCTGGAATGCACCCAGGCTTGAACCTTCAAGCATTCTGTTTGCTGTAAACCACTGTTTACCAACTCTAAGTTCAATATAGCACATATCCCACTTTCCCCAGTATTGCCAACATAAGCAACTTCTAGTCTTGTCAGTAGTATCATAAAATCTCTCAGTTTAGTTCCAATGCCAACACCCTTCTTCTTCAGTAGTAATAGTGTATGATTTTCTAATCTGCCACACACATTTAATTCAGTGTGATAGTCTGAGCCAAAAGTGTGTCTTTGCTAACATGGGATCCAGTCCCTGGGAGCACCAGTTACACATCAACCCCTGGATTCACTATTGTTCCATGCAGGACTAGCTTAGTCCTGCATGGAAGTGTCCATTTAGGAGCAGCACGGCAGCGTGCCAGGTATATTAATGAAGGCGCAAAGCCTGAGCTCCTAAATGGATACGGAGCATGTACGAGTGCAGGGGGCGTATCTGAGAGCAGAGTTCTCAGAATATACACGCCCCTGCAGGCAAGAGCAGAAGGTTAGCAATAAGAATGAGAAAGACCGCTCATAGGTGTTCACATACCCCCAGCAACATCTCCCCCAAGTTTATAAGAGCATTAGTTAAAATATAAAATATAAACAAGCTATTTTTTTTTTTTTTATCAAACAGATAACATTTAATCATAGGTGCACGGGTTTGCCCATTGCTTAGCTATGTTTATTGCAGCTTAAATGGCACAAGAGGATAAATAAGAAGCAGTACTGCAATAGTGTACTGGGCAGAGCAGTTGCCTTATGAGCAGTCATTCACAGTTCGAGTCTCACTCTAGTACATTCCATTTTCCATGTCAAATCACTTTATGAACAATATTTTTTGTTGCATAACCTACTAAATAACATATATTTGTGAAATGGAGTACTGCATTAAATGCAGATGTGAGGTGTCATTGTCATAATGTTGTAAAATCCACAGATATTCACAAGTGCCCCATACAGTATATGTACACAGGAATCAGGGATAGAAATTGAAGTTACAATGTGTAATAGGTTCATAGGTTGATAGGTAGGTACTAGGCTATCTGCCTGAAGGCATTTATAAGCCTAGCCAGAATGTGTTGGCTTTCGCCGCCCCCTTAGATTAGTTCCCTGTGTCTCTGTCCAGCAGAGCCATTGAAGTGATCCCCGGGGTAAACTTTCTGTTTCCCATCCACTCGTCAAGGTTTCTCTTGAAGAATGTTAGTGAGGAGCTCTGACTAATGTAGATTGGAATCTTGTTCCAGAGCATGGGAAGTCTCTGGGACAGGAATCTATCCCTCCAACACATCATATTTATTGTTGTGGTGAGGTTTAGATTCCTAGAGTGTGTGGCTCGAGGGGATATGGTTTTCTTTAGGTGGAGCATGTCCATCAATTCTGGGTTGGACATGGCTTTGTATGTCAGGCAGAGATCACCTCTGAGTAGGCGGTATGCAACCCAGTACAGCTGGAGTTTCTTCAGTCGGGCTGCATAGGGCATCTGTTTGAGGCCAGTGATCCTCTTGGTGAGGTACTTCTGTCATCTTTCCAGCTGTTGCAGGTGTCTTGTAAGGTACATCCCAAATGGGGCGTTGTACTCTATAATGGGCCTGATGAGTGATGTGTAGAGGGGCACAATTACCTCTTTTGATCTGGATGCAAACCCTTTTGTGATTAGGTGGTCCACATAGAATGATTTTCAAACCACTTTGGCAATGTGATTATCAAAAGAGAGATTACTATCTACTGTGGTCCCCAGATCCCTTATAATGTCTTCCATATTTAGGGGGCTACCACTATGTGGTAGTTTGTGGGTACTTTGTTTTTTCCAAAGGGGATGACTATGCACTTTTTGGCATTTAGCTTGAGGCCATGGTTTTGACACCAGGTATCTGTCTCAGTGAGACCCTTTTGGAGGATGTCTGTGTCAGCCAGAGAGTCAGTTATAGCCCCTAGTTTGCAGTCGTCTGTGAACTTGGTCAGCCATAGTCCTCCTGTGCTTGCCTGTACCTCTGAGAAGTATATGCCAAACAGGAGGGGTCCTAGGACTGAGCCCTGGGGAATGCCACTTGTAACCGGTTTAGAGTAAGAACTAGCTCCTGCAACTCTTAGCATGTGGGTTCTATCTGCTGGCCAGTTGGCAACCCATCTCATGACATAGGGGTTTATGTTCAGGCTGGTCAGCTTGTCTGTAATACCAGAATGGGGAATGGTGTTGAAGGCCTTTGCGAGGTCTAGGTCAGCTGTGTGAACCACCTTTCCCTCATCTATAGCCTTGGTAACTGTCTCAAAGAATTCCACCAGGTTTAGGAGACATGAGCTGCCCTTAAAAAAGCCGAACTGGGTAGGGTCCAGTGTTTGGAGGTTCCCAATATCTCTGTTAATGAGATCCATGATGATGCGCTCCATAGCCTTGCAGACCAAGCTAGTCAGGCTTATAGGGCAATAGTTCCTGGGGTCTGTTGTGGCTCCACCTTTGTGGAGTTGAATAACCGTTGCTGTGCACCACTCTATGGGCACGTAGCCTGTGGATAGGCTGAGTTTGAACAGTGTGTTTGGGTGAGGGGTTAGTTCATCTTTGAGCTCGTATAGAATGCAGCCTGGGACACCATCCGGTCCCATTGATGCTGTGTTTTTGGCTTTGGAGAGGGCTGTTTTAACCTGAGTGTCTGTGATTTCAGGGGCACTACATTCTTCTGGAATGGTTATGGGCCCTTTTGGGGGTGAAGTTTGCACTGAACCTGTCTGCCAGGATGTTGGTGATATCAGTCGGTTCAGTGTATTTTGTGCCATTCTGCACTAACTCTGAGCAGATCTGAGAATTGCCACTTAGATTCTTGACATAGCTAAAGAATGCCTTGTGGTTATCTTTGGAGTCCTTGGCAATTTTTCTTTCAAAGCTAGCCTTGGATGATTTTATGAGGGATCATAGTTTCTTGCTGATACTGATCAGGGATGTCTTCCCTTCTTTGGATTTTACTCTTTTCTGTACTAGTTTCCTCCTTCTATTGTATAGCTTGTTTATGGCAGGGGTCCACCAGACTGGTTTCCTTTTCTTGGAGGAGTGAGTCTTAGTTTTGCTTGAGATAGCATGATCCATGCATTCTTGTAGGTGCCCGTAGAGTGCATTAGTAAAGTATTTTGCAGCTTGGGCAGCGTTATCCTTTAGCATGGGGGCTTTGAAACTTTCCACCTCGGTCCTAAGTAACGTGAAGTTTCTTTTGAAAAGTTTTTCATGGTGGTTTCTTTGACCGGGCTTGGGGGTGGAATGTGGATATCCAGAGTGATTAATTTATAGTCAGATCTAACCAGCGAGGAGTTGACCTCCGGTGTGGAACACCAGTTGCCCATGTTGGTGATGACCAGGTCCAATATGTTGTCACCTCTGGCAGGGGTGTTGACCAGTTGATCCAGGGCATTTGAGTTTATAAATTCTAGGAAGTGTTGGGCAAGGGAGTTAGTACTTGAGTAGTTCTTCCAGTTAATGTTTGGGTAATTGAAATCACCCAATATCAGGGTGTTTGGTAGGAACTTTATGTTTCCCAGTGTTTCCAGAAATGCGTAATGGGGTTCCTGGGACATGGTGGGTGATCTGTAGCAAGCTACAATTTGAATTGCATTTTTCCCATTGTTAGTTGCACGTGGATGATCTCTGAAGCATTGTGCTGTGTCACTAATCTGGAGGTGTGGGTATCCTTGATAAATATGGATACGCCCCCACCTTTTGTATTTCGGTCCGGGTTTTGTGGCCGAAATGTATGGTATGAGTTGTAGCCTGGTAGTGCTGGGGTGCTCTCTGGAGCCTTAAACCAGGTTTCTGTTACTGCACATATATCAATTTCCTCCATACTGAGGAGTGCCTCGAGTGCATGCATTTTGAGGTTTAGACTTCGAGCATTGAGTAGCATTACCCTCAGTTTTTTGTTACTTGTGCTATTTACAGTGGTGGGTTTGTCTGTTGAGCCTTGCGTAAAAAAGGCACTATGGGGATGGCAAGAGCCCTGGCCGGTATTCAAAAGTCTAAGGGTGACAGGTGCAAGCCATCTCTAACGAAGCAGCGTGACTTGTCGAGCATGTCATCCCAGGCTGACAGACACTTAGCCAATTGTTGAAATCGATAATTTTTTTCTGTATACCATGGTATCATTCTTGGTGAGGGCAGGATGCTGGTCAGGGTCATACTGGCTTGGGCTACATGATCAGAGAGCTCTTCCATGTCTCTTTTCATGTAGTCCAGGGAGGTGTGGCTCAGGTCATTCACACCAAAATGGACAATGACAGAGTCATATTTGTACTTGCTCTGGAGTGACCTGAGTGCTTGTGTTATGTGGCGGATCCTGGCACCCGACAGGCAGCTAACATTAACCTTCTCCTTGTTCAGCCTAGTGAGTGTGACGTCAGTGTGCCTGACTATAGAGTCACCTATCACTAGTGTGTTGGGTATGTTATTTTGCCTTAAGGGCTGTGATTGCGTGGCACACTGGTTTTGTGAAGTATGTGTTTCTTGGTTTGTGTTGGGAGGGTGGAGGTTGCTTGGATGTCTGCTTTGGTGGTCTCTGTTGCTTTTGCAGATTTTTATTTAGAGCCTCCGAGTATGTTTTTGTGTATTTATGTGTTTTTTTTGCCGATGCTGGTTTCATAGGTCTATGTGAGACTGGTGGTGTGATGCAAGTAATTTCCTTCTCCTCTTGACAGTCTGGTCCAGTTTTGGATTGAGAGAGCTTAGCCTCCAGTTTGGCTGTGTAATTACATCTCTCACATGTATTGGTGTTTGGTGGTACGAGGAGAGGGCTGTCTGTGTACATGAGTCAGTTGTAACATTGCCTCAAAATGCCCAGATTCACCAGTTGGACTGGAGAGTACACCTGAAACTGCCCTTTGGACATTCCTGGATAGGTACAGTGAACTGTTGTACTGATTGGCTGGTAAGGTCGAATATAGAGCCTTGTCCTTCTCTACAGTATAGGGGGGTCTAGTGCTAAGGTTTATTAGTACTTGCTATGAGTTTTGAGCAAGTGCCCGGCTGAGAAGTGAATGGTTTGAGTGCTTAAGTTGAAAGTTTGTCTAATTCCAAGGGAAAAATTGAAGAGTAGACTTTGTGGAGCCGGGAATAGTTATACCCTAGCTAACCGGCACTGCCCAGTGTGCGAAACCGCGCAAATGCGGATTTTATAGCAGGGAAATGAAAGGGCTAGAAATTATCCCAAATGGCCAATAAACTACTAATTTCTGAGCTGAAACCACTCCTCCAGGGACAGATAGGCTACTCAAAGCTCCCCTCTCTCACAGGTGAACAGAGAAACTTTCTTCTATCGAAGTAAGGTATAGGCAAACACAGAAACTTGTAACACAGCCCTGAATTCAGCACTAACCTGAAAACTGGACTATACTAGCTTAGAAAGGTGGGAAAACATGTATTTTTTTTTCAGAAAATAAAGCAGATCCAATCAACACTTTAAATGCACAGAAATAGTTATCACACTTGAGTGTGTAGCCTACAACAGTTAAACAGGTAATTTAAACACAAAAACAACTTTGTTGAAGTGCAGGCAGTAAAATAAGTACAATATGTAGCTGAAACAAGCTTTTTAAATCACAGAAACTCTAAAAAATCTGCATTTTAGGTGGAATTAGCTAAAGGCAGCGGGGAAATGCAGAAAATGATACTTAATCACTCTAAAGGCTCTCTTTTGTCTTTCTGCTGCTGTTGAACTCTGCAGGGCACCAGGCAAGGGCTTGCTGAGCTGTATACAAGCGCAAATACCTTGTAAATGCGGGTTTTATAGCAGGGAAATGAAAGAGATAGAAATTAGTCCAAAATGACCAATAAACTACTCATTTCTGGGCTGAATGATAAATCCAAAGAGTGTCCAATTCCACCACCTTCCCAAGAACCATTTTACATTACTGTCTAAATTAGTGTGGAGGTAAGTGGGAGTAAGCACTATTAAGCAAGAGTAAGCATATTTAAGCAATAGTAAGTGGGTTTAAGTCTGTGTGCGCAGGGGTAAGCAATGCACACATAGGTTAAGAAATATTGAAGCTAACTCTCTGTCAGCATATTTAACCGGAAGTTAGCATTGCTTACCTTTGCGCAAACCTGCTTACAGTTGCTTAGAAGTGCCTTAATCACTCTGTATGCAACAGCCGCCATTCTGGCCAGAAAGAAAATAAACAGCCTTTGCAGGTTTTGAACCCAGGACCCTGTACACTATAGTCACAGTAGTTAACCACTAAGCCATCACAGCAATACATATTGAGGCATCACCAAACAGATCCTCACTATAGGAAAATCAAACTTAACATGTGAAAGGAATCTATATATGGTTTTATGTTGTATAACCTACTACATTACATAAATTTGTGAACTGGAGTACTGCATTAAGCTCAGATGTGAGATGTCATTGTAATAAAGTGTTGAAATCCCCTAATAAACACAAGGACCCCATACAGTGTACGTACACATGAATCATGGATACCAAACACATCTATAACATGTAATGAATAATAAATCAATGCCAAACAGCAAATAGTATGCAAATTAAAAATTAAGCAATGCTAAGCATTGCATAGCCCAGCTTAGTAGGTGTAAGCAATGTGTATGCCAGCTAAATCAGTTTGCCCATTGGTATACCCCTTTAAGCAATGCCAACTTCAGGTAAGCAGGTTTGCTCATAGCTTAGCATTTTCAAAACTGCCCAATCACGGCAAAGTGCAGGAAATTGGCCCTATTTAAACCCAACAGGTGGGACTACATCTCATAACTGGTTGCAGCTTCCTCCTGTAGACAATATGACTGGTATGGGAGAGAGTGTGCGCTTTCGGGCTCAGTGCTGGGGCATCCAGGAGTCCAGAGTCATGGCAGGACTCCTCGTTAAAGACCATGACCAGAGACTGCTGCAGGACCAGTACCAGGGTTTCCAATACAAATCAAAAGCCTGGGACCATCTCACCCGTGACCTCACCAGTGCCACTGGCATACCTCGAACTGGTGAGCGGGTCAGGCATCACTATGCCAACCTGAAGTGGAGAAAGAGTGATCTCTTGGATCAGTGGATCCAGCAGGCTAGGAGGATGGGGGATGTCCCAGCATTGTGTAAGTATCTGTCCACTACCTGTTTAATAATTGCCAGCTCATGTATATTATGGATAGGTATGGCTAAATATTCCTCTTATGTCTTTCACAGTGGCAGATGAGCGGGCTGCAAACCAGGAAGCCCATGCCTGTAGATTGCAGCGGTTGCGACGCGAGGCAGGTTAGTAATACTCTTGCATGTACTGTCATAGGAAATAAATCTAAAAGTAGTAGTAAGTTAATCGTCTGTATAAAACCTGTATTGTTTAAGGCATGTACTGCATGCACCAGAGAATATGGCAGGAAGAGTCCCATATAGGTTGTATGTAAATAAAAGCATAATAGTCTGACAATAAAGGTCTAACTGCTGGACTGCATGTGTTTACTCTGGTATCATATGGTAATGTAGTGTTGCAATCTCTTAATAGTACTGTTGTGTTAAGCGCTGTTACCCACACTGTGCTACATAAATAAAATGTGTAGGAATATCTGTATATGACTGTTGTAATCACAAGAGGTCATATAGTACAACTCAGAGAGACTTAGAAAACAGTGAAAAGATAGACAACATAATCCAAATAGCACACTCAACTGAGACATGAACTGTTGTATTTTTAGCACACACAGCCATGGTTCAAATCCTGGGAGTGGTAGTAGGCTGTATGGAGAATCAGACCCCACAACTGTACAGATATGTCCAGAATGTTCAGTTAATTGGCCCATATCTGCTGCCTGTCACCCTGTCCCCCTGGCAAATTAGTGGGATGATCCCAGACGTTTAGCCAGCAAATAAGAAATACAAGTGATTGTCAGACATCTATAAGAACAAACCTGTCACTCTAGCAACTCCCCAAAATGTTATGAGAGTAATAAACCAAGTATGTCCTATCTACACTCCCATGTTGTCAAGCTGTGACCAGAGTGTGTGCAGTAACATAGTGAGATGTATGTGCATAATACTAATGTGGAATCTGGTAATTTGTGTGGCAACATTCAGGTAGTGCTAACAAACATTGCTCACACAGATACGTCAGATATGAACACTGTGCCTAGAAATAAAAGATTGATATTCTGTACTGGTACTGTTTACTTTGGTATTGTATGGCATTGTTAGTGTTGCAGTTTCTCTGAATAATAAGTTATTACCCATCACTGTCACCCACACTGTGTTACATAATAAAACTGTCTAGAAAATCCTATATAAGAGTGTTGTAATTACAAGGTCAGACTGTAAAACCACAGAAGACTTATAAACAGAAATCAGAGAAGAGATACACAGCAATATCTATATAGCACACTCAGCTGTGATGGACACTGTTTTATTTTTAGCAGACACAGCCATGGTTTGAATCCTGGGAGTAGCAGTAAGCTGTATGCAGAATCATAACCCACAAGTGTACAGAATTGTCCAGAATGTCCAGTTAATCGGCCCATATCTGCCGCCTGTTACCCTGTCCCCCTGGCATATCAGTGTGCTAATCTCTGACATATAGGCAGCATTTCATGCCATATAACTGACTGTCAGGCCTGTACATATTTGGAAAATGTCAATGAAAACAAACCTGTCATTTTACAACTCACCAAAGATTTAAGAGGGCAATAGTCAAAATATGTCCCGGTTCACCTGCATGTGTGAAGACATGCCCAGAGTGTGTGCAATAACAGATGGACAGGTATATGCATAACATCAACCTGGAATCTGGGAATATGTGTAGAAACAGTTAGGTAGTGTTAACAAACAATACCTCCACAGGTATTCCAGGTAAGAGGTGTATACTGGAGGTAAAACTCAGTTCATGTATGTAGTTGTCTACATCCATACCACTGTCCAAACTAAGGCCATAGGGTAGTGTACAAATACCTGTAAGGTACACATCACAGCACTGACAAGGAAAGTAATGAGAACTACAGGAATACACTAGTTGTTAATTGACATCCCCCCCCCCCACCATATCTGCAACAGTAAACTAAATACACAACTCAATTGGTATGTGCTCCATTAAATCTACTGTTGGGACATATGTCCTATTGTTTGATAAATACTTAAATTTGTTTCTATGCATGTGCCATGTTGAAATACTCCTACACTGGTGGCATGCCGCCATCAATGTACCTGCATGATGTTGTAATGGCCACTGTGGTTCCATATATGCATGTGTTCTGTTTGCTATGCAACTGTTTCATATCTGGTGTTTTGGGTTAATGGGAATATCTATGCATGCTGTTATAACTAATCCTGGAATGTGTTGACTATTACTAACCCACATATGTTGAAAAATTGAAACACCATAGCACATATGGGAAGGCCGGTCCCAGCGGGCCCACCTGTCCCACCTCATCTGGACATGGCACCAGGCACCGACACATCTGGGGCCCACCCCGGTACCTCCTTGTCCGCTGGTCCTGCACCACCTTCTTGTGGAACCACCTCAGGGGATGGGGCTCGTCCCCCCCAGGAGTGGGCGTGGACAGAACACTGTCACCCATCGCCAGGTCTGGGGTGTGGTGCGTAGCGAGACCATGAGGAGTTTGAAAATCTGCGACGCCAGCTTGAGGGCTGCATGTCGCAACTAGAGGGTCGACCTGACCCTCCTACTCAGCCCCTAGCACAGCCACCTTCGGGGCAGTGAAGGTGCAGTGATGACCATGGGTGAGGACCTCAGTCCCACTGTATCCACTAGGGGGCTCATGGACTTCCGATTTCCAAACACCCCTCCCCATCAAGGTGTTTACCCCCCACATGTGTCATATACCGCCCCTGTATGCTGTCTTGTCTGTTATCCTACCCAACCTACCTCCCCAAATATACCTACTATCCCTCCCCAACATCCCACTCTCACCTGAAAAAAAAAAAGGGAAATCTGTTCCCAAAAAAAAAATCTCGTCCCATACATAGCTGCCCATTTTGCACATGTGTCCACTGGACAAATGTAATCTGGTCTAATTGGCTTCACAACATATTCTTGTTGTCCTCACCCCTCTCTCAGGGGTTTGAGTGTCCAAATCTGTCTCAAAATTCAGTGTATATGCACAGCTATTGCTGTAGAAGAAATGGGCAGCTATGGACCTTCCCTACACCCGTCCTGCACATCCCTAGCTATTTTACCTACTGTCTTTCCCTCTTTGTGACCTTTTTGCACCACTTTCCTATCAACCCTTTTTCATTTCTCTTAAAGAAATTAGTGCGGGGGTAAGCAGGAGTAAGCACTTTTAAGCAGCAGTAAGTGGGTTTAAGCTTGTTAGTGCGGGGGTAAGCAATACCTACACGGGTTAAGCAATTGAGAAGCTAAATCAGTATAAGAAATTGTAACCGGAAGTTAGCAGTGCTTACCTCCGTGCAGACCCACTTACAACTGCTTAAAAGTGCCTTAATCACTCTGTATCCAACGGCCCTTGTTCTGCCCAGCAACAAAATAAACAGCCTCTGCAAAACTCGAACCCAGGACCTTGCACACCTACCCAAAGTGATTTACCACTAAGCCATATCAGATATACATAACCCTGATGTTTTCACAAACATATCATCCAGCACAGTCATTCAACAGTACAGGAAATGTATTTATACATGTAGATGTATGTGTGTGTGTGTGTGTGTATATATTTATATGTATATATAATATATATACATATATATATCTATATATATAAATATCTGTGTATATATATATATATATATATATATATATATATATATAAAAAATATATATATATATATATATATATATATATATATATATATATATATATATATATATATATATATATATACAGATATATATCTATAGATATAAAAGAGAACATATATATATATATATATATATACATGCATATATATATATATATATATATATATATATATACATATGCATGCATCTATAGATATATATGTCTACATATATATATGTGTATGTGTATATATATATATATATATATATATATATATATATATATTTATATATATGTATATACAGATATATATCTATAGATATAAAAGAGAACATATATATATATATATATATATATATACATACATATATATATATATATATATATATATATATATATATATATATATAGGTTCATAGGTTCATACTAGGCTATCTGCCCTAGGGCATTTATAAGCCTAGCCAGAATGTGTTTCGCTTTCGCCACCCATTTTAAATTTATTTTGCTGTGCCCTTTTTCGAGGTTAGTATACTGTGCCTCTGTCTAACAGTGACACAGAAGTGATACCCGGGGTAAACCTACGATCTCCCAACAACTCATCAAGATTCCTCTTGAAGAGAGTCAATGAGGGACTCTGCCTAACCTGGACTGGGATTTTATTCCAGAGTGAAGGGAGCCTCTGGGTTATGAATCTGTCCCTCCAGCATGTCCTATTTATTTCAGTGCTGAGGTTCAAGTCTTTGAGCGCCAGCTCGATGGGATTTGGATTTTCTGAGGTGCAGCATGTCCATTAATTCCGGTTGGACATGGCTTTATACGCCAGGCACAGATCGCCTCTGAACAGGCGGTATGCCACTGAGTAGAGCTGGAGTTTCTTTAACCGGGCAGCATATGGCATCTGTTTGAGCCCTTTGATCCTCTTGGTGAGGTACTTTTGGGGTCTTTCCAGTTGCTGCAGGTGTCTGGTAAGGTACATCCCAAAAGGGGCATTGTACTCAATTATGGGCCTGATGAGGGATGAGTAAAGAGGCACGATGACCTCCCTGATCTAGATGTGAATCCCTTCATGATTAGGTGGGCTATATAAAATGTTTTTCTAACCACTTTGGCCACGTGGTTGTCAAATGAGAGATTGCTATCAACTTGGGTCCCCAGGTCCCTAATTACTTCTTCTGTACTTAATGGATTACCACCTATGTGGTAATTTGTGGGCACTTTGTTTTTGCCAAAGGGATGACTATACACTTTTTGGCATTTAGCTTGAGGCCATGGCTCTGGCACCAGTTGTCTGTTTCTATGAGGCCCTTTTGGAGGATGCTTGTGTCGGCTGGAGAGTCGATTATGGCACCCAGTTTGCAGTCATCTGCGAACTTGGTCAGCCACAGTCCTTCCATGTTGGCCTGTACCTCCGAGAAATATATACCGAACAAGAGAGGTCCCAGGACTGAGCCTTGTGGGACACCACTTGTAACTGGTTTGGAGTCTGACATGGCTCCAGCAATTCTAACCATGTGGATTCTGTCCTTGAGCCAGTTTGCAATCCATCTAGTGACATAGGGGTTTATATTTAAGCTGGTGAGCTTATCTATAATGCCGAATGGGGTATTGTATCGAAGGCTTTTGCGAGGTCCAGGTAGGCTGTGTGGACCACCTTCCCTCGTCAATGGCCTTGATGACTGTTTCAAAGAAATCAACCAGGTTTAAGAGGCAGGATCTGCCCTTAACAAAGCCGAACTGGGTAGGATCCAGTGTTTGTAGGTCCCCAATATCTTTATTTATGAGGTCCATGATGATCCTTTCCATAGCTTTGCAGACCAAGCTAGTCAGGCTTATGGGGCGATAGTTTCCAGGATCCGTTGAGGCACCACCTTTATGGAGAGGGACCACTGTTGCTGTATGCCACTCTTTGGGCACATATCCTGTAGTAAGGCTGAGATTGAACAGTAGTTTTATGTTTGGGTTTAGCTCTTCTTGGAGTTCATGTAGGACGCAGCCCGGGACACCATCTGGTCCCATTGATGCTGTGTTTTTTGCTTTGGAGAGGGCGGCTCTTACCTGAGCATCTGAGATGTCAGGGGGCAGCACTCTGCTGGGATAGATGTTGCCTTTTATGGGGGGGAGGGGGCGGCAGTTTGCGCTGAACCTGTCAGCGCAAACTTCTCCCCCCCCTCCCCACCAAAAGGGCAAATATCTATCCCAGCAGAGTGGGGAGAAGTTTGCGCTGAACCTGTCAGCTAGGATGTTGGCAATGTCTGTGGGTTTGGTGTATTTTTTGTCATTTTGGACTAATTCTGAGCATATCTGGGAATTACCACCCAGGTTCCTAACATAACTAAAGAAAGCCTTGTGATTATCCTCAGTGTCCTGTGCAATTTTTCTCTCAAAGCTGGCCTTAGACAATTTTATGTGTGCCCGTAATTTTTTGCTAATACTGATCAGTGATGCCTTCCCTTTTTGGGATTTTGCTCTATCATTTAGTAGCTTCCTCCTTCTATTGTATAGTTTGTTTATGGCTGGGGTCCACCAGACAGGACGTCTGCCTTTGGAGGATTGGGTCTTGGTTTTATTTGGGATCGCATGATCCATGCATTCCTGAAGGTGTTCATAGAATGCGTTTATAAAGGATTCTGCCATATTTTCCACAGGCCCGGGGGCTTTGAAGGATTCCACCTCAGTTTTGAGGAGTGTGAAATTTGCTTTAGAGAAGTTTTTCACTGTGGTTTTCTGGGCGGGGGGTGGGGTTGGGATGTGAATATCCAGTGAGATTAGTTTATGGTCTGATCTTACCAGTGAGGGATACACTTCTGGTCTGGAGCATAGAGTCCCCATGTTGGTGATGATCAGGTCCAGTATGTTTTCCCCTCTTGTGGGAGTGGTAACAAGTTGTTCCATAGCATTTGAGTTTATAAATTCTAGGAACCTTTGGGCTAGGGTGTTGGAGCTAGAGTAATGCTCCCAGTCTATGTTTGGGTAGTTGAAGTCGCCCAATATAATGGTGTTTGGAGAGACCTTCATATTTTCCAGTGTTCTCAGGAAGGCCGAGTGGGGTTCCTGGGTTTGGGAGGGTGGTCTGTAGCAGGCTATAAACTGGAAGGCAGTTTTACCCACTGTTAGTTGCACATGGATAGTCTCTGATGCTTCGTGCTTTGCCACCAACCTGGAGGTGTGGGTATCTTTGATGAATATCGACCCTCCTTTGTTGTTCGTCCAAGTTTTGGGGCGAAAAGCATGGTATGAGGTATAACCTGGTAGTGCTGGGATGCTCTCGGGAGCCCTGAACCAGGTTTCTGTTACTGCACAGATATCGATGTTCTCCATGCTAAGGAGACTTTTGAGTGCGTGCATCTTGAGGTTTAGACTTCTGGCATTGAGTAGCATTACTCTTAGTTTCTTATCCCTTGTGATACCTATGGAGGTGGGTTTGTCTTTTGAGCCTTGCCTAAAATAAAAGGCACTATGGGGTTAGCAAAAGCCTTTGCCAATATCCGAAAGTCCAGGGGTGATGGGTGCAAGCCATCCCTAGCGAAGCATCGTGGCTTGTCGAGCATATCATCCCAAGCTGACAGGCATTGGATCCCCTTTGAATGACACCAGTACTGAAGCCAATTGTTGAAATTGATCATCTTGTCTTCATATTGTGGCATCATTCTTGGTGAGGGTAAGATGCTACTCAAGGTCAGGGTCATACCGGCCTGGGCTACATGCTCAGAGAGCTCCTTTATGTCTCTTTTCATGTAGTCCAGGGAGGTACGTCTCAGGTCATTCACACCAGCATGGACAATGACTGAGTCATATTTGTACTTGCCTTGGAGTGACCTGAGTGCTTGTGTTATGTGGTGGATCCTAGCCGACAGGCTGCTCACCGTGACCCTCTCCTTGTTCAGCCTGGTGAGCGGGACGTCAGTGTGCCTGATAGAGTCACCTATTACAAGTGTATCAGGTGTGTTGTTTAGTCTAAAGGGCTGTGACTGTTTGGCACACTGGCTTTGTGAGATATGTGTTGCACGTGTTTTGTTTTGGGTTAGCGGCTGCTTGGGTGTCTGCTTTGAGGTCTCTGCTGCTTCGCAGATCTTTATTTAGAGCCTCTGAGTATGTTTTTGTGTGATTATGTGTTTGGTTTGCTGTCGTGGTAGGTCTATGTGAGACTGGAATTGTAGTGAGTGTGGTTTCCTTCTCCTCCTGACTGGTTATGCCAGTACTGAGGTGAGAGAGCTTAGCCTCCAGTTTGGCTATATGGTTGCATCTCTCACATGTGTTGGAATTTGTTGGGAGGAGGAGAGGGTTGTCTGTGTACATGAGGCAGTTGTAACATTGCCTCAAGATTCCCATATTCACCAGCTGGACTGGAGAGGAGATTGACAACTGACCTTTGGACATTCCTGTGATAAAAGCAGGAACTGTTGTAATACTCACGGTAAGGCCGAATATGAGCCTGTCCTGTATAGGGGGCCTAGTGCTAAGGGTTTATTAGTACTTATGTGAGCTGAGCGCGCCCAATGAGGAAGCAATGGTTTGCTGCTGTTGAGAAATTGTCCACCCGCGAAAATTAAAGAGTGACTCGTGGTTTGGAATAGTTTACACCCCAGCCAACCGGCACTGCCCAGTAAAAGTAAACCGCTAAAATGCTGATTTTATGTAGTAGGAAATGAAAGGGCTAGAAATTATCCTGGGTCGGCTTAATAAACTACTAATTTGAGCTGAACCATTCCTCCAGGACAGATAGGCTACCCAAAGCCCCTCTCTCACACAGGCGAAAGAAAAACTTCACCTGGGTATGCAGAAAACAGAAATGTAACACAGCCCTGAATTCAGGTACCAACCTGAAAACCACTATACCAGCTAGAAAGGTGGAAACATGGCTGTACCAAAGCAGATCCAATCAACACTTAAATGCAATAGAAATAGTTACCAACAGAGTGTGTAGCCCATGTAACAGTTAAACAGGTAATTTAAACACAAAAGAATTTAGTTTTGAAGCGTGCAGGTAAAATGGGTACAATATGCTTGCAATGCTTTCGAATCACAGAAATCAAAAAATCTGCATTTAGGTGGAATTGTGTTAAAAGGCAGCGGGGAAATGCAGAAATGATGCCTCTAATCACTCTAGTGCCTTTTGTCTTTCTGTTGCTGGAACCCTGTAGGCACCAGGTAAGGCTTGCTTGAGTCAGGCATAAGCGCAAAATACTCAAAATGTACTTTTGAGGCAGGAAATGGTGCAGATAGAAATTAGTCCAAAGTCGACCAATAAAATCACCATTTCAGTTGAAATTGATAAATCCAAAGAGGTCCAATTCCCACCACCTTCCCAAGAACCCATTTATACTACTGTCTAAATTAGTGTGTGATGTAAGGGAGTAAGCACTATAAGCAAGAGTAAGCAGCATGTAAGGCAGGTGGTTTAAGTCTGTGTGCGAGGGGTGCCAGGTCATACATAGTTAAAAATATTGAAGCTAACCTCTGTCAGTATGCACAGTCAACCAGCAGAGATTACCAAATTAAGAAACTGCCACGTTGTTAGAAGTGCCTGAATCACCAGAGGCAACAGCGCCATTCTTGGCCAGAAAGAAATAAACAGCCTTTGTAGTACTAAAACCCAGGACCCTATGGCTACTATAGTCACAGTAGTTAAATCACTAAGCCATCATGCAGCACACATATTGAGGCATCACCAAACAGATCTCTACTATAGGAAATCAAACTTATGAAAGGAATCTATATATGGTTTTATGTTGTATAACCTACTACATTATGGCAAATTTGTGGAACTGAGTACCTTTCATTAAGCTCAGATTGGAGATGTCATTGTATAAAGTGTTGAAACTTTAATAAAATAAGGACTCATAACAGGCACGATTACATTGAATTATGACCAAACACATCTATAACATGTAATGAATAATAACTTAATGCTAAATAGCATAATGCGTAATTTAAAATTAAGGAATATATTATAAAGATTAAAGAACAACCATCAAAAGAGACTTTGATCATCCATGAGTGATGTCCGCAACAGGGCACGGTCTGAATAACGATAACTGGCATAACACCGTTAATGGTTCAACTGGCGAATTGACCAGATATCATCTCAGCAACAGTGATCCTGACGCTGTTGACACCAGGCACCGCCACCAGGCAACTCCATCCCAGAGTATATATATATATAACATATATATATAATCCATATAATATATATAATAATCCAGCACTGTCCAATGAACAACCACACACCACCAATAATAAACACATCAGGGCCCGAAAAGAGAAATCAGTTCCAAACACATCGCACGATATAACTGATAAAGATTGTATGTATCGCATTAACCGCGCGAAAATGAAACACTGATGGCACTGGTCATCAGACATCACCTCAGAGCGGGCGGAGAAGCATCGTCAACGCCTGGCAGCACGCGATACTGAGCCCACAGCTGAGGCTCAACTGAGGTCACTGACCTCCACCAGCCCACCAAGAGACTCAGTCAGTGATCACCTCCATCAGGCACCTGCTGTCTGTCTCATTCAACCTGCCTCCAAAATGATTTCAGTTTGTTGTCATGAATTTTCCACCATCCTACCACTGTTTTCTCAGACTCAATTGTCAACTACTAAAAGGGTTGTTATACAAGAAATAAACGGAAGAAGATCAATAATTGCATCCCAGATCAACTGATATATATATATAAATATATATATATATATATATATATATATATATATATATATAAACATATATATATATATATATATATATATATATATATATATATATATATATATATATATCTATAGATATAGAGAATATATATATATATATATATATATATATATATATATATATATATATATATATATATATATACATATGCATCTATAGATATATGTGTCTACATATATATATGTATGTATATATATATATATATATATATATATATATATATATATATTTATATATATGTATATACAGATATATATCTATAGATATAAGAGAACATATATATATATATATATATATATATAAAACATATATATATATATATATATATATATATATATATATATATATATATATATATATAGGTTCATAGGTTCATACTAGGCTATCTGCCCTAGGGCATTTATAAGCCTAGCCAGAATGTGTTTGGCTTTGCCACCCATTTTAAATTTATTTTGCTATGCCCTTTTCGAGGTTAGTATACTGTGCCTCTGTCTAACAGTGACACAGAAGTGATACCCGGGTAAACCTACGATCTCCCATCAACTCATCAAGATTCCTCTTGAAGAGAGTCAATGAGGACTCTGCCTAACCTGGACTGGGATTTTATTCCAGAGTGAAGGAGCCTCTGGGTTATGAATCTGTCCCTCCAGCATGTCCTATTTATTTCAGTGCTGAGGTTCAAGTCTTTTGAGCGTAGCTCGATGGGATTTGATTTTCTGAGGTGCAGCATGTCCATTAATTCCGGGTTGGACATGGCTTTATACGTCAGGCACAGATCGCCTCTGAACAGGCGGTATGCCACTGAGTAGAGCTGGAGTTTCTTTAACCGGCAGCATATGGCATCTGTTTGAGCCCTTGATCCTCTTGGTGAGGTACTTTTGGGGTCTTTCCAGTTGCTGCAGGTGTCTGGTAAGGTACATCCCAAAAGGGGCATTGTACTCAATTATGGGCCTGATGAGGGATGAGTAAAGAGGCACGATGACCTCCCTGATCTAGATGTGAATCCTTCATGATTAGGTGGGCTATATAAAATGTTTTTCTAACCACTTTGGCCACGTGGTTGTCAAATGAGAGATTGTTATCAACTTGGGTCCCCAGGTCCCTAATTACTTCTGTACTTAATGGATTACCACCTATGTGGTAATTTGTGGGCACTTTGTTTTTGCCAAAGGGGATGACTATACACTTTTGGCATTTAGCTTGAGGCCATGGCTCTGGCACCAGTTGTCTGTTTCTATGAGGCCCTTTTGGAGGATGCTTGTGTCGGCTGGAGAGTCGATTATGGCACCCAGTTTGCAGTCATCTGCGAACTTGGTCAGCCACAGTCCTTCCATGTTGGCCTGTACCTCCGAAATATATACCCGAACAAGAGAGGTCCCAGGACTGAGCCTTGTGGGACACCACTTGTAACTGGTTTGGAGTCTGACATGGCTCCAGCAATTCTAACCATGTGGATTCTGTCCTTGAGCCAGTTTGCAATCCATCTAGTGACATAGGGGTTTATATTTAAGCTGGTGAGCTTATCTATAATGCCGAATGGGGTATTGTATCGAAGGCTTTGCGAGGTCCAGGTAGGCTGTGTGGACCACCTTCCCTCGCCAATGGCCTTGATGACTGTTTCAAAGAAATCAACCAGGTTTAAGAGGCAGGATCTGCCCTTAACAAAGCCGAACTGGGTAGGATCCAGTGTTTGTAGGTCCCCAATATCTTTATTTATGAGGTCCATGATGATCCTTTCCATAGCTTTGCAGACCAAGCTAGTCAGGCTTATGGGGCGATAGTTTCCAGGATCCGTTGAGGCACCACCTTTATGGAGAGGGACCACTGTTGCTGTATGCCACTCTTTGGGCACATATCCTGTAGTAAGGCTGAGATTGAACAGTAGTTTTATGTTTGGGTTTAGCTCTTCTTGGACTTCATGTAGGACGCAGCCGGGACACCATCTGGTCCCATTGATGCTGTGTTTTTGCTTTGAGAGGGCGGCTCTTACCTGAGCATCTGAGATGTCAGGGGCAGCACTCTGCTGGGATAGATATTTGCCCTTTGGTGGGGAGGGGAAGTTTGCGCTGAACCTGTCAGGCAAATTCCCTCCCCACCAAAAGGGCAAATATCTATCCCAGCAGAGTGGGGAGAAGTTTGCGCTGAACCTGTCAGCTAGGATGTTGGCAATGTCTGTGGGTTTGGTGTATTTTTTGTCTGTCATTTTGGACTAATTCTGAGCATATCTGGGAATTACCACCCAGGTTCCTAACATAACTAAAGAAAGCCTTGTGATTATCCTCAGTGTCCTGTGCAATTTTTCTCTCAAAGCTGGCCTTAGACAATTTTATGTGTGCCCGTAATTTTTTGCTAATACTGATCAGTGATGCCTTCCCTTTTGGGATTTTGCTCTATCATTTAGTAGCTTCCTCCTTCTATTGTATAGTTTGTTTATGGCTGGGGTCCACCAGACAGGACGCCTGCCTTTGGAGGATTGGGTCTTGGTTTTATTTGGGATCGATGATCCATGCATTCCTGAAGGTGTTCATAGAATGCGTTTATAAAGGATTCTGCCATATTTTCCACAGGCCGGGGCTTTGAAGGATTCCACCTCAGTTTTGAGGAGTGTGAAATTTGCTTTAGAGAAGTTTTTCACTGTGGTTTTCTGGGCGGGGTGGGGTGGGATGTGAATATCCAGTGAGATTAGTTTATGGTCTGATCTTACCAGTGAGGGATACACTTCTGGTCTGGAGCATAGAGTCCCCATGTTGGTGATGATCAGGTCCAGTATGTTTTCCCTCTTGTGGGAGTGGTAACAAGTTGTTCCATAGCATTTGAGTTTATAAATTCTAGGAACCTTTGGGCTAGGGTGTTGGAGCTAGAGTAATGCTCCCAGTCTATGTTTGGGTAGTTGAAGTCGCCCAATATAATGGTGTTTGGAGAGACCTTCATATTTTCTAGTGTTCTCAGGAAGGCCAGTGGGGTTCCTGGGTTTGGGAGGGTGGTCTGTAGCAGGCTATAAACTGGAAGGCAGTTTTACCCACTGTTAGTTGCACATGGATAGTCTCTGATGCTGTGCGGCTTTGCCACCAACCTGGAGGTGTGGGTATCTTTGATGAATATCGATACTCCCCTCCTTTGTTGTTCGGTCCAAGTTTTGGGGCGAAAAGCATGGTATGAGGTATAACCTGGTAGTGCTGGGATGCTCTCGGAGCCCTGAACCAGGTTTCTGTTACTGCACAGATATCGATGTTCTCCATGCTAAGGAGACTTTTGAGTGCGTGCATCTTGAGGTTTAGACTTCTGGCATTGAGTAGCATTACTCTTAGTTTCTTATCCCTTGTGATACCTATGGAGGTGGGTTTGTCTTTGAGCCTTGCCACAAAGAGGCACTAAGGGGAAGTAAGAGCCTTTGCCAATATCCGAAAGCCCAGGGTGACAGGTGCAAGCCATCCCTAGCGAAGCATCGTGGCTTGTCGAGCATATCATCCCAAGCTGACAGGCATTGGATCCCCTTTGAATGACACCAGTACTGAAGCCAATTGTTGAAATTGATCATCTTGTCTTCATATTGTGGCATCATTCTTGGTGAGGGTAAGATGCTACTCAAGGTCAGGGTCATACCGGCCTGGGCTACATGCTCAGAGAGCTCCTTTATGTCTCTTTCATGTAGTCCAGGGAGGTACGTCTCAGGTCATTCACACCAGCATGGACAATGACTGAGTCATATTTGTACTTGCCTTGGAGTGACCTGAGTGCTTGTGTTATGTGGTGGATCCTAGCGCCCGACAGGCTGCTCACCGTGACCCTCTCCTTGTTCAGCCTGGTGAGGGACGCCAGTGTGCCTGACGATAGAGTCACCTATTACAAGTGTATCAGGTGTGTTGTTTAGTCTAAAGGGCTGTGACTGTTTGGCACACTGGCTTTGTGAGATATGTGTTGCACGTGTTTTGTTTTGGGTTAGCGGCTGCTTGGGTGTCTGCTTTGGAGGTCTCTGCTGCTTCGGCAGATCTTTATTTAGAGCCTCTGAGTATGTTTTTGTGTGATTATGTGTTTGGTTTGCTGTCGTGGTAGGTCTATGTGAGACTGGAATTGTAGTGAGTGTGGTTTCCTTCTCCTCCTGACTGGTTATGCCAGTACTGAGGTGAGAGAGCTTAGCCTCCAGTTTGGCTATATGGTTGCATCTCTCACATGTGTTGGAATTTGTTGGGAGGAGGAGAGGGTTGTCTGTGTACATGAGGCAGTTGTAACATTGCCTCAAGATTCCCATATTCACCAGCTGGACTGGAGAGGAGATTGACAACTGACCTTTGGACATGCTAGAATATTGGGAATTCCTTAATTGAAAACCAGGGCCAGTGGGGAGTGAGGATGTAGTGCTTTTAATTTTTAGTGCTGACTTATATAATTGCTTTAGTGAGCAAGTGCCAGGTATTTTTTTAGTGCTGACTTATATAATTGCTTTAGTGAGCAAGTGCCAGGTAACTTAAGTGCAATGTGTTACAGGTAACTTAAATGCAAAAATGACAAACAGTAACTTACTTTCAAGTGAAACAAGGAAATAAGTACAGTAAGCAATGCAGATATCACTAGTGATCCACAGAAGCGCTGAGAAGTCGCGTATTAGGTGGAATTAGCGTTCCAGGGAAATAACAAGCAAACAAACAAGCATATAAACAAAGCTAGATTCAGCAGGCCTGGATCTAGTCTATGCTACAGCAAACAAGGTGTACCAATTTCAGTAAGATACAGTTCAAATATTCAGGCACTATAAACCTTTAACCAGAAATTCCCAGCTCAGAAGGGCAGAGTCCAGCCTCTCCTCCCACAAGAGTGCAGACCACGAACATTCTTAATGTAAAATAACTGGCCTGAAGCCCAAGTGCTTAAACCAGAACTAATACACTTTAAGAATAACAGACACTGGGCTCTCAATCAGCAGTCCCCAACATGGAAGGATGAAAGCTACCTGTCCTGCCACCACAGTGCATGCCACAAACCTTCCTAATGTAAAACAACTGGTCTGAAGCCCAAGTGCTTAATCCAAAAGACTTAGAATGATAGCTACACTTTAATCAAGTTACTACCAAGCAGTAATAAATACAATTGAATACTTTAGAGAATGCCTGGATTAGTGCTCAAGTTATACAAACAAAGCTAGATCCAGCAGGCCCGAATCCAGTCTATGCCACAGCAAACAAGGCGCACCAACTTCAGTAAGAAGCAGTTCAGATATGCATGCACTATAAGCCTTCAACCAGAAATTCCCAGCTCAGAAGGGCAGAGTCCAGCCTCTCCTCCCACAAGAGTGCAGACCACGAACCCTCTTAATGTAAAATAACTGGCCTGAAAGCCCAAGTGCTTAAACCAGAATTAATACACTTTTAGAATAACAGACACTGAGCCCTCAATCAGCAGTTCCCAACCTAGAAGGATGTAAGCTACCTGTTCTGCCACTACAGTGCAGACCACAAACCCTCTCAGTGCAAAACAACTGGTCCGAAGCCCAAGTGTTTAAACCAAAAGGCTTAGAATGAGTTACACCAAGCAGTAATAAATACAATTGAGTACTTTTAAGATGATGCAAAAGTAAAAAAAGTAGGTAGAAACACAAGTACAGTAAAAGCAGATGAAATTTTTTTTTTTTTCCTGAACAAGTGCTGAGATCAAAGAAACAGATTTGAGTGCTGAAACTAGAAAACTGGCTAGTTATAAGAAAAAAAAACTAAGCTAGAAGGCTTCCCTCCAACATAGAAGGGCTTGGGGGCTCAGAAGCCTACAAATAGTCTATACCACTTAACAGGAAAGGCAGGAAACAAGCTTAAATATTTTTTTTTTTTCTGTTTCCCAGATGCTCTCTTTGTACACAGTAGGAGTGCCTGAAATCAGAATATGATCTCACTGCACTCAGTTGAGTGAGCAAATGAGATGGGCCCAGAAGGAGTATCCAAACACAAATTTACAAGAGGGGCGGGCAGTTGCAAGGCCACTAAGATTAACACCAAAACAAAAACAGGGAGGGTGGGACTAACTTAAGAGCAGAGTGAAAACTTCCAGTTTAGTTAATATTCCTTCCACACAGTTAAAATCAATTTAAATACTGTATTTTTTTGAAAAAAAGAGCAGATAAAGGTACTTAAATTCTCTTATACGTCCAGTTGAATATAGCAAGTTCTTAGCCGGCCAAAGCTGAGGTTTTTAAGCTTGTGTATATATATATATATATATATATATATATATATATATATATATATATATATATATAGATATAGATATATGTATATACAGATATATATCTATAGATATAAAAGAGAGCATAGCAAATACATATATGACTAAAGGCACCATTAATGGGGGTGAAGGGGTCCAAGCTAAATATGTCTTGTAAGTATTGATATCACCCCCTCCCCCACAGCAAAACAGATCTGCCCTGCAATACAATACCAACTATTGCAAGTCCCATAACCAGGACCCGACACAACATTGGCACAAGATGTTAACAGTAATCCATCCCACCTGTATGATGGCAGGATGGTATCAATAACATATCATGCAGTACACTCTGGCTACCATAGGGAATGTACAATGTGAAAGCAATAAACATTACAAAGATACATGTACACAACACATATATGCAGATACATATATATAGATATATATGTAACTACACATACACACACACAGATATGTATAGGAAGATACATATTTAGAGGGTGCACACCATACTGAACAGCCAGTATTCCTACAGTTGCCACCTTATCAAATGGACAATGTATGAGTCACCCATACAAAAGTGGGTGGCAGGTTGGGATAGGTTTGAAATGTTGAAATATTGTGGGAAAATGTGTGGTGATGAGAATACTGTTAGGTTTGTCACCACTTATGGGAGAAATATTAACATCATCAAGGACCCTCTTAATCAAAATTGGAATATTCTGTTGGCTAATGAAGAACTCTCTAATCTCCTTACTGAAAAATGTCAATTTTCATGTCGGAGAGGGCGAACCTTGGGCTCTTATTTTAACCATTATAAATGGGGGCAATAAGGGCTGGACTACTGAACAACAGCTTACTCTGACTGGGGAAAATTTGATTGGATCATTTCGGTGTGGGCATTGTTCTTTGTGTAAACATATGCTAAAGGCAAAACAATTTTCTAGGAAAAATACAAGCAGGGTCTATGATATTGTTTTTCTTTGCAAACTGTGGATCAGATTAGCTGATATATCTAGCCACATGTTCATGTTCTGCCTTCTATGTAGGGCAGACTTCACGACCTTTGCATATTCTTATGTCTGAACATGTAAGTGACATTTGGAATAAACATACATCAAACACCCTATTTAGGCATACTCTCAAACACAGCAATGCTAAATTTGACTTCATGACTATTGATAAAATCTGGGGGGAACAGGACAAACAAATCAGGGTGGCATGTAATATTAAACAAAAAAGAGAAAGGTTGGATCATTAGGCTTGGAGGTTTATTTTCCCCAGGGCTTAATGACCATCTATAAAGTTTGTTAAAATATAGCCCTGATTGTAATGGTTGCTGTTTCCCTAAATGTTAATTTATCAGGGTATAAATAATGGCAATCTGTACTTCTCTTTGTATCACTGAAGAAGGCAAAAGTGCCAAATCCGGTCTGGTTTTTTATGGTGTTGCCACAATAAATATGGTTTGTCTTACTCATATGGTGCTGGCTTCTGTTTTTGCATAATATTGAGGATTTTTGGCCTTTTGCACCAGCCTTACTTGCAGGGGGGGGGGGGCAGATTTGGACTAACTCACCCATACAAAAGACAATTGTTGCCTGAAACATATACCCACAGAGAAGTCAAAGGATATGATACCACGCACAAGTTTGCATACATAAGAAAGCTTTATTTGTGTACTATTACAGTTGTATATGCCATGTCATATAGCTGTTTAGACTTTGAAATACATACAAACTGATTAATGCAACTCTCAAGCAGATCATTTTATACAGTAATCCAAAAGCATAACATATGTTGTTGTCCAGGCCAAGGCCTGCAAGTAGTACAACAGTAAAGACAGACTGGGCCACAGGATAACAATCAATCAACAGTAAGTAATGCAGATGTATAGTCCAGCAGCCTCTAACTACACTCTGTACACAGTCTTTAGGGGGAAAAGACTTAAGCTGACACAATGGGATGTATGTTACATAACAATGCATAACTGAAAACATCACAATCACACTGACAAACAGAACAGTCTGTATGGCAGTAATCAGTAGGCCAGCAATGTTCCCAAGGTGAAATGTATGTTAATGTACAGCCATATACCTAAAGGCAGCTTTCTACTGATATCCCTCACATGTTGTAACAGCCTAGGTTATTTATGGTGCATACCCCCACATATAGAATGACTTACAGGGGCATATAACACTGTTACATACACTGACCTCTGGACTGCAGAAGGGCACACGTGTTTTGTGCAGATGAGGCCCACATATATATGGACCCAACCCCACAATATTTATGGGGGCCACAACAAAACTGGAATGATGGCAGGAATGGCAGCACGACATAATCACAGGCCACTACATAACAACCCCTGACTGCATGTCATATTGACAAAGCCTGGTATGTAGGTGGAGGACAGAGGCTGGAACACAGGCCCATATGTGAAATAGTGTTGTCATACACTGAGCAAGCTGCTGGTGGTACAGGATAGTCTGCAACATACCCTTAGTCAGGAATATGAAGTCAGAAACACAAATGGATGTAGCCATGTACTGATAGCACTCAACACACACACTGCCAGTGATATATCTGACACAAGACCTGTCTGGTGGACAGACAAAACATAAGGGGCACACCTCTGGCCATCATGTGGATAGGCTCACAGTTGAGAGCTATGCAGACAGA
>NC_056725.1:537667405-537744905 GCF_019279795.1 Protopterus annectens | reverse complement strand
TCATTTATGTGACAAGGATGTGTGGGACAGGAATGATATAGGAAATAAACAGATGACCATCCAAGACAGATGATGTCACATGTAGCAAACTGGTCATGTGGGCTGCCTAGTAACATGTCACAACACTGAGAGGGTTGCAAGAATGTCTAGCAAGTACTGGTTATGCAGTACCCATCTCAGCAATTGCCTGGACTCTGAAAACATGTGGCCTATGGGTTAGGGTAATCAGATGTGACAGTTGTACCACAGGAAACATCAGCCAGGCCTCTCTACAGGTAGTGTATGCATAACAGAAAAGGTCCCCAAAAGTCATGCGTTGCAATGTGTACTGGTGTACCATGACCACGTTGGAAACCTACAGACAGTATCATGTAAGATACATGTGCTGCACAACGAACGCCTCACCCCACCTCAGGCCCACCATCCCCATCTGTACTGTGCCAGTGTCAGTGTACACCTGTATGTTTGCCATTCATTAGCTGGGACTAGGCTGTTACATGTGGTGTTCAGTGTTTTCCACACTGCAAACTGACACACGTGTAGGCCATAGTTGTCAAGCATCTGCAAAAAGGCTGGAGGTGGGAAGGGGGTGTCATCATGACACACCAGTGCACTGCAGCAGGGATCCTAAGGATGCTATGAATGGCTGTATCTGCACACAGTCAGGGTGAGGAACTGTGGCAGACGTAACCCTGACACCACAGCAATAGTGATGGCAGTGTGTGAACTCCAAGGAATGTGCACATGAGTTGACCTTGAGTCATACAGAGTTGGGGGACATGTGTAGAGCAGACTGACCATATACTGGCAAATTCAGATGGCCCATGCTAGTATACCCCTGCCAGGAATAGTGACTGCTATAGTACACATAACAGTAGGTGCAACAAGCCATCATGATAAGGGCATGGACACATATGCACCCATGAAATGTATGCATCTCAGTTAGCATCTGCACAACTAACACATTTGTTAGTCATTGCATTTGATTGTACAGGACATATGTCACATATCAGGCTCATGTAATGTTAACATATGCAGTGACGTGGTCCCATGGTATATCAAGGAATAGGGCATCATATCAGTAAGGGTGTGTACACTCCCATTAGCCACGGTAAGGTTTGACGGTTGTCAGTGTAATAGTATCGTATTGGTCATACATGCACTGCTGATGTTTACATCTGTAAATCAGACATCAGGCATTCACAAATGACATCTGTCCACATATCATCCCAGGTATGTGTCGGACAAACACATAGGGGCTGTGAGCATTAGAGTAGACATAACTGACACAGTAATACACATTCAGCAATGCTATGTACACTTATGAGGTATGGTGCACAGTACATGGCATGGTGCACAACAGGTGCACAGCAATACTGTGTACATGGGTGCAGTGTTTTCCAGGGGAAGGAGAATCACCTACTAACAAAGCCCATGCATCACACACATCTATACTGTTGCTAGCATGGATTGACTGTAGCTGCACTGCATGCTGTTGAGTACCATATGTTATGCATGTTGACAGATGGGTAATGGGTGTGTACTATCATTGTGCAACCTCACCAGTAAGTGTGTGTGTGTGTGTGTGTGTGTGGGGGGTTATTTTTTCTGTAAGTGCAATCTGTTGCAGTGGGGGGGGGTGATGCATGTAGGATGTGTGTGTATGCATGTGTGTGTTTGTGTGGGTGTCCATGTATGCACATGTGTGATTGTGGGGTTGTTCATATGTCAGTACTTCCCTGTGGAATCATGCAGTACATGGACATGGACGGACACATGAGGCACCAGGAATACTTGTCTGATATGTAATCTCAGGACAGCTGATAGTATAATAAAGTCTATAGCATGGACCATGCATTGGGAGGAAAACTAGACACCAGGTATACTGTTAAAATTGCAATCAGCAGAAAGATGAATGACTACCCATATATGCAGCACTACAGCTGCATTGGGGAATTGCCAGACAACACCAGGGAGTGTATCCATATATTACTGCTGTCCACATAATAAGTTAATTGAGCAACAGATCTTGCATCTACTGAGCAATAGTTACGTATGACATTCCAGTGTGTGTCATTATTGAGTGACTGTAGTAGCCCCTAACATATGGGGGCCATGCTCACGATGTTCGGACATACCCAGGGTGAACACTGGATGACACCAGTGAGTCCTTGTAAAACCTACTCCAATCATGTCAAAGAAGTAATGGAGTAACAGGTCATGTGTTGTGATCACTTGTCTAGGCATTTAGAAGAATGATACGTTAATGAGTGGTATTAATGAGTGTATGTTTCCAAGTGTGATGCAGGATGGGGAACTTACGTGAATAAACTTGGGACAGTCTGTAAACACAGGGACAGGTAGGTATTATGGTGGAATTTCAGTGTGTGTGTGTGTGTGTGTGTGTGTGTGTGTGTGTGTGTGTGTGTGTGTGTGTGTGTGTGTGTGTGTGTGTGTGTGTGTACTGTTATGCAATGCCGTACAGGTCTTAAAGTGCATTTCTTGTTTTCCCCTCACAGGTGGCGAGGTGGGTCAGGGTCCCTCCTGCATGCAGTCTGATGTTGGTGTCCATATAGACACTGAAAATGATGATAGATGTGTTGAGACACAGGCGGGGTGGTCAGAGGCCAAAACTGCGCCATAGTTTGACATCCCCCTGTTATTCACCCCATCCCCGCACACAGTCACAGTGCCTATAGATACCCCATCACCAGTGGCCATAACAGAGGGACAGTTGGTGGCAGTGCACAGGAGAGTGTGGTATCTATGGCTGCTGTGTCTGAACACAGCAGGCATAGCCGAATATCTGGCAGGGCACCACATAGGCAGATGTACCGGGGTGCTCATGGGAGGGCAGCTGGTCATTGTACCCCTGGCAGAAGTGCCACAACTGGTACCACCAGACGCATGTTTCAGACTGTCATGGGGGTGTAGGCATGTATGGAACTGTACACCAGACAGGGTCTGAGGCTGTAGAGCGTTGCTTTCTCATCTGTAAGTGACAACATCCATGAACTTGCAGGTGCCCTCCGTGATTATGCAGAGTTCATGGATAGACGGTTGGGTGAGATGGTGGGCCTCATCGACCATGGATTGTTCATGCTAGAACATGTGGTGGGAGTGGGGCAACGGCCATGTGGACATAGGCCAGCAACACCAACATCTGGTGGTCAGTGTGGACATGCAAGGACACCAAACCACTCCCGTAGTGGCAGTACCAGCCCCAGCACTGCAGGGGGGGGGAGCTGTCCACACCACACCACAGCAGACCACGTGCATGTGGCCCTGGCCAGTCCCAGGTAGGACCTGGTTCCAGCGGACATATGTCATCATCGGGAGAGTAGCACATCGAGACCTGTGCCTGGACATGCCCATGGAACCCCTGGAAGGCACAGTTCGCGTGTCCATGGCCGGAGGTGGTGAAGTGTACACCCTGCCAGGTATGGTCTGCATCTATCCAAGAAACACTTGTATAGAGCAGCCACATGGCAGAACTGTGTGCATGCATACCCACACACTATACAAATACACCTAGGGCAACCTCATACTACACACACCACATCACCATGCCCATATCAGCAATTTACACCCCTAACCCACACACATGGTGTCAAATGTATGGCCCACCCTAGGTCTCTGGCAAACCAGCAACATACCCTGTGCATATGATGATACCTGTGCCACATCCCTGTCATCCATACCATTGATGCAGGGACAGGCTAATATAGTTCTGATGCACATGGTGACTGTACTACAGTGTACCAATGTACTGCTGTGTAACCTGTTGTCAGCAGTAATGTTTAATGCTTACATGTCAGGTGCTGCAGCTGTCCAGCCATGATGCATTATAGCTGTTAGTAACACTGAGTGATTGTTGTCTCCATAATGTTATCCATTTGTGTACATGTGTCAGCAGGAGGATGATCTGCTGTCATATCTAACAAGGGTATGGCACTGTGGTGACACCATGGCTTTGCCATATCCTGGGTACAGTTGACACATGTCACAGGTCTGTATAACAGTTACTGCCTGTGCCACATGGACAGGTGACCCCCTGAGACATGTATATTCAGCAACCTGAAGTAGATCCCTCTACATACACACACACTTTTACTTGGCAACAATGGGACTAGACCCCTACCTAGGTATGTAGTGCTACTGATGTGTGTGGCTTTAATTGTACATACCACACAGCGTTCAGAATGAGGTGTGTTCCGGGTTACATGTTACATGCAGAACATCCCCAGGCATGTACAGTATGGTAATGGAGGATGTAATGGTTGTATATGGACAATACATATTATGACATACCATCACACATAACAGGCAGACACACATTTGAGAGACCTGGGCCTATCAGTGCTAACTAACTTGTCAGTGTGTCCAGTGTGTTACAGGTAGGCTGCACAAAGCACATGCATAACTGGGCTGGATAGTGTTATCATTTACCTGTATGGTTGATGGTGACAGTGGTCACCATACAGTGGTACATGGGACATGTACTGGGGGTACCATGGTGTAATGACAGTGTACACAGCACCCATACCCCACTGTGCATATTGTACTCACTGGAACCCATGATGACACTCTGACATACCCACCTTCACACATTGACCAGGACTGCAATACAACCCATTGTCCATCCCAAGAGTGGTACTACAGGGATATGCATCTAATGCACATGCCCCAAGCATAGTAGGGTGATGCATTGTCATGCCTCTCCTATGAGCAGCAACATCACTATCCATAATAATGTGTGGCAATGCGTATTGTAATAGGAGTATGTGGCCTTGGAATGCTGTACCCTACAGATATACACGTATGCACACATACACACACTTGCCAGAACTCAGTGGGTATCCCATGCCTACCAACCCATTTGTACAACAATGTTGTGCTGGTACTGCAAGGCTCAGGCAGCCTTTAGGGAGAGGAGTGTAGCAGGGTACATGTAATGTCCGGCACAGCAGCAGCCACATCTAACTATGGCAATGGGTGTTGCGGTAGGTGTGAAGGGCCTCAAGGTATTCCCAACTACAGGTGTACTAACACACAGACACTGATATCCTCAGTAATGCACATGTACACATTTGTCAGTACTGTGGTGCATCGCTGCAGGTGGTCATAGGTGTGTACCTGGCTATTGTCTATGGAGAGATGGGAAGTGTAGGGGATGTGTGTACATTGGTTTCATACCACCTGCCATGTGCCAGCAGGCAATCTATCTGCAGACACCACTGTGTTGACCCTCAGGGTGAGAGTGACATGCATCAGCCAATCCTCGGGGTGCCTCCTACAAATGACCGGTGAGGTGATAAAGTTGACATGTATGCAATATGTACTACAAAACATGGTTAGCGTTTGTGTTGGAAACCTGTACCCAAGCATGTTATGTTGACTGTGGTAGTGTAGTGGAGGTACCCGTGGCATGTGGTGTGTACAGGGTGTTGTGTACTATCTGTGCCAGTTATAAGACAACTGGGCAGACATGTCAGTGTCAGTCGAGCATAAATTGCCTGTACGTATCCAAGCTGGATACCTGACATCTGCACATTTGTACTGGGACTGACAGACATCAGCTTGCCAGCTAGCTATGCAGTAGGATGAATGTGTCAACAGATAGACGTCTGACACCAGTATGTATGCCGTTACTACATGTTGGCAGCCCTCACTGACATGTGCTGTGCAGACAGTAGTCTACAGTTAATTTACACATGTCAGATCATTATCCAGTAGGAAATATATAATGTGACATAGCTCACACACCAGGAACACGACAGTGAGGACTCAGAGTCCATCTATGCATGCAGGGGTGCTTGTTGCCAGTACTACAATTAGCAATCTACTCTTGCTTGGGAAAGCACTGTCAACAGTAATAACGTCATGATACACTACATGCCAGTGTGACGGCACATAACCTGAGATACTACCCTTGTATGTAACACATTCACATGGAAGAGTGTTGCACAGGTCATATATACTCAGGTGTCCCAGACATGACACTCACACCCCTTGCTACTGTAATGACAGCACATAGATGGATGTTATGTACATGGCATTAAATACACCAATTACAGATGTCATTACCCTGCTATGTTATCAGACTGGGATGTGAGCACAGGTTACCAGGGCTGAGCCATGCTTAGCAGGTGTAAGCATTGCTGAAATATTACAGCAAAGCAGATTTGCGCACTTATAAGTGAAGCCTACCTGTTTTAAGCGCCCGTACATTTAACAGTACGTTACCACTGCTTAGCTTCACGCAAACCCATGCAAACGTGCTTAAAGCTGTTAAAACTGCCTTAACCACTCTGTATCCAACAGTCCTTGTTCTGCCCAGTAACAAAATAAACAGCCCTTGCAGGTCTTGAACTCAGGACCCTGTACACTATAGTCACAGCAGTTAACCACTACGCAATGACAGCTGTGAAGACAGCTGTTGTATTTGTAATACATCTGTCAGTAGACATATTGAATAGTATTGAACAATCGCTGTGACTTCTACAATTGTATAATACATGTTAGTGATATTACTGTTGCATGACATATGTTGTTATATCTATATATACACATATCAGATACATATGGTGTGATACATCTGGGAAAGTATACACAACAGTAGTGTTTACACATGACAAGGATATGGATATATACATATACATATGTAGATATATGTCTACATGTACATACACATATATAGTCATATATATGTATTTATACACATCTGTATAGTGCATCATATATATGGTCATTTATAGATCTCTCTGTATGTATATATATATATATATATATATATATATATATGTGTGTGTGTGTGTGTGTGTGTGTGTGTGTGTGCATATATATATATATATATATATATATGTGTGTGTGTGTGTGTATATATATATATATATATATATATATATATATATATATATGTATATACACCATATATGTACAGATATATCTATTTATATTGATATATATGTAGATATCTATAAGTATATGTGCATATATATCTATATATCTGTATATGTGTAGACATATATAGATGTGTATATGTGTATTTATACGTACCTCCCTGGACTACATGAAAAGAGACATAGAGGAGCTCTCTGATTATGTAGCCCAGGCAGGTATGACCCTAACCCTGAGCAGTATCCTTCCTTCACCAAGAATGATGCCACAATATAGAGACAAGATGATCAGCTTTAACAATTGGCTTAATGTCTGGTGTCATTCAAAGGGGATCCAGTGTCTGTCTGCCTGGGATGACATGCTTGACAAGCCACGCTGCTTCGCAAGGGACGGCTTGCACCTGTCACCCCTGGGATTCGGATATTGGCTAAGGCTCTTGCCACCCCATAGTGCCTTTTAGGCAAGGCTCAAATTCTAAACCTACCACCCTAGAAAACAAAATGGGAAGAAACTGAGGGTAATGCTGCTCAATGCCAGAAGTCTAAATCTCAAAATGCACGCACTCGAGGCCCTTCTCAGTATGGAGAACATCGATGTCTGTGCTGTAACTGAAACCTGGTTCAAGGCTCCTGAGAGCACCCCGGCACTATTAGGTTTTACCTCATATCATGCGTCTGGCCCCAAAACCCGGACCACACCACAAAAGGAGGGGGTGTATCCATATTCATAAAGGATACTCACACCTCCAGGTTGGTGGCAACGCATCAAGCTTCGGAAACCATCCAGGTGCAACTAACCATAGGCAAAACTGCTCTACAAATTGTAGCATGCTACAGGCCACCCTCTCAAACTCAGGAACCCCACACAGCCTTCCTGAAGACACTGGAGGGTATAAATGTATCTCCAAACACCATCATATTGGGTGACTTCAACTACCCGAATATAGACTGGGAACATTACTCAAGCCCTAACTTTCTAGCCCAACGGTTCCTGGAGTTCATAAATTCAAATGCCATGGAACAGCTAGTCACTGTTCCCACGAGAGGAGAAAATATACTAGATCTCATTGTCACAAACATGGGGACAAAATGCTCCACACCGAAGTATATCCTCATTGGTGAGATCTGATCATAAACTAATCTCACTGGAAATCCACATCCCGCCCCACCCCAAGCAAAAAGACCATAGTGGAGAGCTTGCCTAAAGCAAACTTCAGACTACTCAAGACTGGCGTGGTATCCTTCAGCCCCCCTGCGCCAGGGGAAACCACAACCCAAGCTTGGAAGCCCTTACAAATGCCTTCTATGAACACCTCCAGGACTGCATGGATCAGGCAATCCCAAATAAAACCAAGACTCTTTCCACAAAGGGCAACGTCCAGTCTGGTGGACCCCAGCCATTAACAAACTTTACAATAAGAGGAGAAAGCTATTACATGATAGAACAAAATCCATAAAAGGAAGTCACCCTGATCATTATTAGTAAAAAATACGAGCACTCATAAAATCAACTAAGGCCAATTTTGAGAGAAAATTGCCATGGATTCAAAGGACAATCATAAGGCCTTTTCAGCTATGTTAGGAACCTGGGTGGAAACTCCCAGATATGCTCAGAATTAGTCCAAAATGATACAAAATCACTGAACCCACAGACATTGCCAACATACTGGCAGACAGGTTCAGTGCAAACTTCACCCCCTCTCCCCTAAAGGAGAGATAACTATCCCAGCCGAAAGTGTAGCCTCCGGACATCTCAAATGCGCAGGTGAAAGCTGCTCTCTCTAAAGCTAAAAACACAGCATCAATGGGACCGGATGGTGTCCCCGGCTGTGTGCTACACGAGCTAAATGAGGAATTAAACCCGCACATAAGGCAGCTGTTTAATCTCAGCCTTACCACAGGATACGTGCCCAAGGAGTGGCGTGCGGCAACTGTGGTCCCACTCCACAAAGGCGGCCTCTCACGGACCCTGGTAATTACCGCCCATAAGCTTAACAAGTCTAGTCTGCAAAGCTATGGAGAGGATCATAATGGAGCTCATAAACAAAGATATAGGGGACTTGCAGACATTGGACCCGACCCAGTTTGGCTTTGTCAAGGAAGATCATGCCTTTTGAACTTGGTTGACTTCTTCAAACAGTCACCAAGGCCATTGATGAGGGAAAGGCAGTCCATACAGCCTACCTTGACCTTGCAAAGGCTTTCACACAATACCCCACTGGTATTGTAGAAAAACTACCAGCTTAAATGTAAACCCATATGTCACAAGATGGGTTGCAAACTGGCTTAAGGACAGAACCCACAGGGTTAGAGTTGCTGGCGCTGTGTCAGACTCCAAGCGGTCACAAGTGGTGTCCCACAGGGCTCGGTCCTTGGCCCCTATTGTTTGGCATCTACTTCTCAGAAGTACAGGCCAACATGGGAGGACTTTGCTGACAAAGTTTGCAGACGACTGCAAACTGGGCGCCATAGTGGAAAGTGCATCGGACACGGATATCCTTCAGAAGGGACTCACGGAAACAGATAGCTGGTGCCAGAGCCATGGCCTGAAGTTAAACGCCAAAAAATGTATAGTCATACCCTTCGGAAAAAACAAGGTAACCCCAAGCTACCATATAGGCGGCAATCCACTAAGCACAGAAGAGGTTATCAGGGACCTGGGGACCCAGGTTGACAGTGGCCTTTCTTTTGACACTCACATTGCTAAAGTGGTTAGAAAGACCTTCTACATTGCCCACCTGATCATGAAGGGATTCACATCCAGATCAAGTGAGGTCATTGTTCCCCTGTACTCTTCACTTATCAGACCAATGATACAATGCCCCATTCGGGATGTATCTCACCCGACATCTGCAGCAATTGGAGAGACCCCAAAAGTTCCTCACCAAAAGGATAAAGGACTCCAAAATCTGTCATATGCTGCCAGATTGAAGAAACTCCAGCTCTATTCAGTCGCATACCATCTGCTCAGACGTGACATGTGCTTGACATACAAGGCCATGTCCAACCCGGAACTAATGGACATGCTCCACGTGAAAAAATCCAAATCCACCAAAACCACTACAGCAAGCGACTTAAACCTTAGCACGGATATAAATAGGACGTGCTGGAGGGATAGATTTATCACTCAGAGACTCCTATGCTGTGGAATAAAATCCCGGTCCATGTGAGGCAGAGCACCTCGCTGACTCTGTTCAAGAGAAATCTAGACCTGTGGATGGGAGATCGTAGGTTTACCCCAGGAATCAACTCTGTGTCACTGCTGGACAGAGGCACAACAAACTAATGGGCACAGTATTTTTTCATATAAGGGGTGGCGTAATAATTTGGTCTAGGCTTATAAATGCCTTAGGGCAGATAGCCTAGTATAAACCTATGAACCTATGAACCTATATATATATATATATATATATATATATATATATATATATATATATATATCCATTTATGTATGTAGATATGTATATGTCTATATATTATATATATATATATATATATATATATATATATATATATATATATATGCACACATATGTCCAGAACATGAAGTGGAGTTCTACCTCAGCACCAATAGTCTCAACCTCTTAGTGCAAGGGGATGTCATGTATGTATTGTAGGTATATATGTAGACTGTTGCTACTGTAACAGGGGTTGTCTTAACAGACATGTGTGTGGGAGGTCACATCTGCTATTGACATGTACGCCATCGATTACTGACAGGCATCCTAAGGACATCATAGTACAGTACCACTGATAGCACAGTAATGATCCTGTGGACTACAGCAGAGATATGACCAATATATGTGGACAGTCTGGCACTATGTGGTCAGTCCAGAGGTATACACAGATCTCCTTAGTGCGAGACATGTGGACCAAGCCTGACAATGTGGATGTTAACAGCCATGTACATGGGTATATCACGTAAATACTGGACTACATATGCCCACACAGTTTATGCATTCACACACTCCTGTCTGTCCTGACACATAATAACTGGTGGTACAAAGGTCACATGGCCACATACTACCCAGTAGTTAGTGACATACATCTGTACAGAATCCCACTGCTTTGTCAGAAATACAAAACAGTTATGATGGCCTGGCAGCAGTACTTCTTGCAAATATCTGGACATAACATCACACTGGGTAATTGCACTAAGCTGCTAGGCATGTAACAAAGCACTGTGCAAACTACAGGCAGACTGCCACAACACTGGCCTACATTTCGTATGGGGGATTACACATGTACCTGCAAATATAGCAGGCTCTACAGGCATGTCACAGCACAGAGTAATAGACACCTTTGTGAAAGTGCATACCCACAACCAATGTGAACACAGCCACAACCACATATGGTACGCAAGCTTAATATTACACTATATGGACTTTTTGATCAACATCATCCTCATATGTGCCACTCACACACTAACCCTACATATACTGGGTCATGACACAGTGTGGTCCAGTGCCTGTCTGTGGTATGGGACACGTGTGTTTGGCCCTACAAACATGTGAGCCGATAGGGTACCATACACTGGAGCAGCATGTAACATGAGATAGAACAGGACCAAGAACAATGACATCTACCACAGTCTGTACACAGGCCAAGGTACGTTTTCGCAATACACATACTGTCGACAGTCACCATAAATACACAGACTCCACTACTGTACACACAACCAGAGAATGCCCAGCTTATGTCCTCAGAAATAACCCCTACTATACATAACATGTCTAGCAGTCTGATGTCTGACTAGCTTGTTATCAGGTATGATGTCAATAAATAATGGTGTACAGAACATATGCACCTCTTACTGCATGACAAATGTACAAAGGTTGACAGACTTGTGGCTGGAGCCACAAACACTGGGCCAATATTGGCATGTTGCTGTAATACCCTCATACGTTTACTGTTGTAACAGGGTTTGTTGTGACATATGTCCTATGAGGGGATATGAATTCAGTAACTGTCATGGCTGTCACCATGTACTGACTGCAATACTCAGACTATGCTTTGGCAGTTCTAAGATAGGTGATCTGTGAGTAACACAAGAAATATAAGACTCCAAACACTGCCCAGTCTGTAGATAACCCTACTGGTGGGAGTTTCCTCAAACACATAACACTGTCATGACAGGTATTACATCATGTAGGCCAGCCATATCCACATAATCCCTATTAAACCAACATTACTCTAAATGCAGAAGAGCAACACTTACATTCTGTAGTCATGTCTGGAACATCTCTTTTCTATTTGTTGGCCTGTCTCCACAGTGTATGTAGTTAAAGGTATATCCCACTACCTGATGCTGTTTGCCAAACACCGACATGAGGTCCTGCTCACAGTGAATGAAAAGGCCCAACACCCACATGATGTTCCTAGGTGTAGGAGTGTGGTTCTATGCAACTGGCTATGGGAATGTTACCACAGCTGTTCCACATGCAATCAGCTAGTGGGGGACTGCAATTCGTGCAGAGGCCATCAGCTGATCATGAGCATCACTTACAAAACACAAGCTGCTGCCTAAGCAAAGCAGGTGTACTTCTCAACATCCACCAGAGAGTGAGTGAGAGAGACAGACAGAGACAAAGTAAGACAGGGAGGGGATGGGAGAGTAAAACCTAAGCATGTTTGCATCACACACTTACCAGTATGGGGTTTCAAACCCCTGCCTGACTATGTATTGCTATCACATGTCTATGCAGTTATTGCATGCGCCACAGAGCTTACATGTTGGGGAGCTGTCCAAAGGTATATCTGATGGGGAGTGACATCTGCAACAGTGATAAAGGAGGGATAAGGTAGGTGTAGTACACATGCCTGTCCACATGAACAGGTGTCAACGCTGACACAGCCACACTCTCTCAGGGACTCACACACATTATTACAGTTGGCATTTTCAGGATTAGACTTCCTAACTAGCTAGTTTGCCACAATACAGTAATAAGCAGGTATCACATGCATCACAGGGGTTATCAGGATGATATATGGGAAAAGGGTATGTGAAGGTGTCTGACATCAGAAGGCATGCTTCAGTAGGCCAATGGGAGGTGTAGTAAGTGTGAATGGCATCCAAATCTTTATACTCCACACACACACACACACACACACACACACACACAGGTTGGCAGTACTGACATGCATGGGTGCATTGCTTCACAGGTGTGCAGTGGTTGACTCTGCCAGAAGGCTGTACAAGGCTAGGCAAAGGGTATACCTTGGCATCAGGCCACATGAAAATGGTCTGCAGTGTGGCTCAAGGGTGTAGTGTCTGGATTGGCCCACACAGGTGGGTATTGTATTCACCATCCAGTCATCTGGGTTACTGTTGTGGGTGGCCAGTGCTGTGCAATGCTTGCCATGTATGTGTTCTATAGTCCATGACATGGACAGTGTCTGGGATGTGCACATGTCCCACATGTATGTTCTTTGACAAGTGGAAGTGTACCTGGGGTGTCTGGGGCATGTTGTTTACACAGATTGTTATAATCAGATGTGCCATTCCTGGCCTCATGTGGTGGGAGCTGGCAATGGACACCAGGTTGACCCTGCACCTACATTGACAGCATGATACAGGTATTCCCTGGTGTCAGTGGCATCTGTCCATACAGGGCATGTGTATAAGGCATGGTATGTCCTTTGTGGGTTACATTTGCTGACACTACAGTTGTTGTAGGTGTCCAGTGGGGAACATAGTGAAGGAGCACTGTATGCAATTATGTTCCTGTTGGAGCAAAGGGACAGGGTGCCATGCCCTCTGTAGTTCGCTGCATTCACACCGTGGTTACTATCTGTGGGCAATATGCAGGGAACTACCAACATAGTGGTTGTTGCCTAGCCGAGTGTGTTTGTGTATGAGACATGGGTTGAGAGTGTTCTCTGGGTAATACAAGGGTTGCCTAAATTGTTCGCTAGGCCTTGATGTGACATGTAGGGGTATGGATTGTCAACACCAGCCTCTCTGCTGTTTGACATCTGTTATCCTTGTAAGGTGGACATTGTGACATATAATAGGCCCACCATGTAAGAAATTTGTAAAACCCACTTCACAATGAGTGCAGTTGTTACACACTCACAGCCACCTCAACACAGGATATAAATGACAAACACACACGCACACTCCAAGTCTCACAGTTGCCATGTCTGGGATTGGAACTTCTACTTAACTAGTATAGCGCACTACAACATTAAACAGTTATAGGATGCACCACAGAGATTACTGGGCTACTCCTTCCCCAAAGGTGTATTTCAAAGTGAATGACATCAGCAGGCTTGCCAAAGAAGGTCAATGGAGGTTGTAGTGACTGTGAATGGCCTCCTAAAGCATTGCTCCGTACACAGGACAGACAAACACACTAACATCCACACTTGCCATGTCCGAGAATAGAACTCTTACCTAACTAGTTTATCACACTACAGCATTACACAGTTATAGGATGCGCCATGGAGATTACTGGGCTACTCCTTCCCCAAATGTGTATTTCAAAGTGAATGACATCAGCAGGCTTGCCAAAGAAGGGCAATGGAGGTTGTAGTGACTGTGAATGGCCACAAAAGCATTGTTCCCTACACAGACAAACAAACAAACACACTAACATTCACACTTGCCATGTGTGGGAATAGACGTCCTACCTAACTAGTTTATCACACTACAGCAGTATGCAGTTGTAGGATACGCCACATAAATTACTGGGCTAGTTCTTCCCCAAAGGTGTATTTCAAAGTGAATGACATCAGCAGCCATGCCAAAGTAGGGCATTTGAAATTGTAGTGATTGTGAATGGCCTAAAAAGCATTGATCCCTACACAGACAGACACACACATTTGCCACATCTGGGATTAGAACTCCTACTTAACTAGTACATCACACTACAGCATTACGCAGTTGTAGGACGTGCCACAGGGATTACTTGGCTACTATTTCCCCAAAGGTGTATTTCAAGGTGAAGACATCAACAGGCTTGCCATAGTAGGGCAATAGGGAGTGCAGTGTGTGTGCATGGGCCATAACCCATTCATCTAGAGGCAGACACACAACACTCAGGCATACACAGGTTTATATTCCACAGGTACATGTATACAGCTGCTAGATGACTACTGACTTGTGCAGTCATATTACACAGTTAGCACAAGCACCACAGACACTATAGTGCTGAGGGATACCAGAGGCAAATGTCTACGGTGATTGACATTTGCACATCATGTGGTTTTAGCCAATTGGATGTGTGCTGGGTGGGACAGGCCTCATGATGGAAGGCTCTTTGTCACTGTCACTCTCTTCCACACATCTATGTATGTGTATTTTTGGCCTATTATAGTGTGTTGTCTTTGGATATATGTGTGTATTCCTATCCAATGTGCCTGCAAAGCATGACTTAGTGTGTACTGAGTGTATGCACTAACATCTGTGACTGTCAGACATGTATTGTCCACTGTTGTTGCCAGACATGAGCTTCATTTCTGTTGTGTGTGAGCATGCCCAGTATGACCTTTCAGTATTTTGTTGTCTGACATGGTCTTCATTTCTCTAAGTGTGGGAGCATACCCATTATGACCTTCTGTATTGAATGTGTGAATCCATTCCAGGTAGATTGTACTCCAGTGCAGACTTTTGTGTTCTACACCTACAGCTAGCAAACTGTTTCTGCATGATATCTGTAGATCGGTTGACAATATGGGGTCAAAATGGGCAAAAGATAGTGGGTTACTGTAGGTAATTGTGTCTGTGCACCTTCTGCTACATGGTCCTGGTGTTACCAGAGATATTCATAGATATGTACTGTTATACACTGTGATGTTTTATGTAATCAAGTACTGTCAGGTATACATATTTGCTTGCAGTGATGTCCTGGGGAACACAGGGTGAATGCAGCTGTGTCTTGTATTGTGGTCAGCAGCCTACATATTCTTGCACAATCATTCCATTCTGGAGGGGAAGCTGCAGACACTTGCTGCTGGGTCTGTGTAAATGGTTCAGCACCTTAATACAGTGGTGGCTGAGGATCTCATGCTTGTACATCCATCAACGCAACAGTATGGCCATATCCTGCTGTGACCATACCTCACAGCTGTACAGATTCACACAGGTTACCCAGAGGCAGGGGTCATAATTCTGGACATTACCCCTTCACAATGTGGTTTACGAGCAGGTTTGTAGCCACCCATTCTTGTATTTGCAGCCAGGGATAGGTATGTGCACACAGCTGAGTTTTGGACTTCACACAATCCATGCCTCCCATGCTCCCCCTATTATTCTTTCCTCTTCCATACAGTATGCAAACATTATCTGATATGTTCCCTATAGTTATCACCTCATCCCAGCAGTAATTTGGTGTTGGTCCACAGGTCATGCAGTAGGACATGGCAGGACATGTTACTGTGATTTGTCCACATGGCCTTGCATTTAGGTTCTGTGGACTGTGTTATGTTGTTATTTGGGAGTTCATGACATAACATACATTGGCAGCACGGGTGAGACACAGGTCTTTGGCAGAGGACTGTAGGCCATTTGGTAGTGATGCAGGCCAGCTGTAGCAGGCCATTGCATTCTGTCACTCCTACAGTACCAGACTGCAATACACTATATTCCCCTGGGGTGACAGGGTAGCTGTGCAAGGTGTTCATGTCAATACTTTCTGTCATTATTGATCCAGTGGTGTGGATGCTGGCAGGGTGCTGCTTACAGCTAGGGACACACCTGCATGGGACACCTGCTCTGCATGCTGCATTCTTTCACTATTGCCATACACAGGTGGGGGTCGTTATTGTACTCATTCCCAACAGCAGGTATAAGACCGGAGAGGTACCTGTGGGTGGTGGTGGGGTGAGCTGGGTGCATGTGTGCTATGGACACTACTTAACATCTGACTCACAGATATGCATGGGGCATTCCACTTATGCTGGCTTGTACAGGGACATCAGCTGTTTTTCAATACTTCATTCCTATGACCTTTGTGGTCTGCTAGTGTTTGGCCAGATGACATCGGTATTTCCTACTACAAGGCCAACTAATGTGCTGCAAACCTGTATGTACAATTCCAAGGGTGTGTCCATTTGACAGTTACATATTATACACTTTCTGTATGTGTACTGCTTGAATATCTGGGCCGACATTCATGCCATGTCCATCTTTCAGATGGTGACACATATTGCTTCCAAACATTTACTATGGCTTACTGCTGGAATGTGTTTTGCTGGGAAGCATTGTGTTTGGCACTGCAGTTGTGAGAACTTGGCCCTGTCATCGGCAGTGCTGGGTAATGGCCACCAGGACAAACCTCACCATGCATACATACTGACCACTCTCACACAATATACAACACACACCAACCTAACACACACAAACCTGCATATTGTACACATGCTACAATCTGTCCCGCTACCTTGGCCAGCTCAGGTAATCTGTGCTCCACTGTTATTATACCTACACATACATGTTACTACATTTCTACATAGGATTGGGGGGGACCTGACTGTTACTACATTTCTACATAGGATTGGGGGCACACCTGTTACTACATTTCTGCATAGGATTGTGGGGGGCACACCTGACTGTTACTACATTTCTACATAAGATTTGGGGGGCACACCTGACTGTTACAATATTTCTACATAGGACTGGGGGGCACACCTGACTGTTACTACATTTCTACATAGGATTGGAGGGGCACACCTGACACTTGTACACATTTGCTATGACTACACTGGTATTTCAAGTACTTCATTTCATTCTGTATTCTAACCTATCATGCTGACTAGAGGAATATCAGTGTACTACAGGTCTTAGGTTTGATTGACCTACATTTCAGTTTCTGACTTCTTACCCTTCAGAACTAACATCCCACTGCCTGACCTGTTGTGGTCTGTCTGTGTAGGTCTGGGGGGGGATGTTCTCCACAGCCATCAATCAGAGGCCTTAGCACAGCCTTTGTTTGTGTTTGTCTACACCTGTCTTGCTGGCTGAGACTGTTTTTGGGTATGTGAGCCTCCCTGACTGGCATGTGTCTGTCTTATGGACACACATGTGGCCCAGCACATTTCCTGCAGTGAGTTTTGTCACCTTGTCTAGTACTTGCTACTATGGTGACACCGGTATTTGTTACAGATCTCATGCTGCCACTGTAGGTGTCTACTATCTTCTGGCATCCCATTCAGCCACCCGATTCCCTTGCATGCTCACATCCATACCATAGATACAAGTAACAACACATACTACTCCATTCGGCATTTGGTAGGAAGAGTGACTTACCTTGTGGCTGTGCCAGTATTGAGGATGGTGCTGGAGGGCTGACTATGTCAGATGCACATAGTACACACCCTATACATGGTTAAGCACAGGTAGTGTCATGTTTGGCATCCCTTTTACTGTATGTGCAAGTCGGAGAGAGGTGTCATTCCCTGGGTCCCTACCATGTCAGTGTATGTGCTATGCATTGCCTCTTTGCCAAGGCCTGGGCATACTGGGCACGCCTCCTTCTGCCTACTGGGGCAGGCTCAGGTTGTTCCTCTTCCGACTCACTCTGTGCCTGTGCAGGCCTTGGCAATGGTGGAGGGCTGTGTGGCCCTGCCCCATGCTATTCCTGGTACAGCTGTTTCCGTAGGATCATATTGTGTAGCATGGCACATACGATGACAATTTGGGTACATGTAGCTGGTGAGTACTGGAAGACTCCACCGGATGTGTCCAGGCACCGGAACCATGACTTGAGCATCCCAAATACACACTCTGTTATGATTCTGGTCTGTGCGTGTGCCTCATTATGGCATTCTTGTTCGGGTGTGTGTGCATTTCTGATGGGTGTCATCAGCCACGGCTTCAGTGCGTAACCAGCATCCCCCACTAGGTGACCATAAGGGATGTCCCCATTGGCAAATCTCTGGTACAGCTGCATCAGACACCAGATGTGGGAGTCGTGATAGCTTCCAGGGCAGCCAGCGCACACATTCATTATAATGCCCTGGGAATCACACTTGACCTGGCAGTTGATGGAGTGGAAGCCCTTGCGGTTGATGTAGACTCTCTACCCTGCTCACCGGCTGGTGCTTTGATGCATGCAGTCTATAGCACCCACTATGCTATCTGGTGGAAGAGATGCATATTGCTGGCCAACGCCTCACGGGTGTTGGGGAAATATATGTTCTCACCGGCATGTGCTGACATGGCATCCAGGAACTGGAGGAGGACCCTGGATGCTGATGCCTGTGAGATCCCCATGTTATCCCCAGTTGGCTTTTGGAAGGCACCTGTGGCTAGTGTTCTTAGGTCTGCACACACCTTGGTATCCACTGGGATGGGTTCCCCTCTGTTAGTTCTGTGTGTGAGGTGTGGCCAGCACAGCTCAACAATTTGCTGTAGGAGGTCCCTGTCCACCCTATAGCTCTTCACTATCTCCAGCTTATGTAGCCCCTGGTAGGTTACCCTGGGTCTGTACACTCTTCTCCTTCTCCTCACTGTGGGTTGGTCGACAGCATTCTCATCCTCATCACCCTCAGCCTCTTCCATATGTCGATGTATGATAGCTGCTGTAGCCCCTATCATTTTGTTGCTTTTGTTTGGTAAAATTTCCCCACTTGTGTACATTGGTGGTGCAGAGTATGTGGGAAAAACAGAGGGAAAGGTGTTTGCATAGTTTATAGTAGTGTTCTGGGCTGGGTTGGTCTGCTGCCTGTGTAATTGGCTGATTCTGATACATTTCACCTGCCAGCTATGCTAGTTCTCCTAGATTACCTTCCTACTTCTGTTTTCCCTTTCCATTGGTGTCCTGTTTAAGCCCGGGGGTGCGCCTCGCAAACACAGTGCTCAGATGTGCACAGAGCTGCTATTTCCTTTTTTTTTTTTTTCTTTAAAACCTGGTGTGGGGCATGCACACCCACTTAGGCAATGTAAAAAATGCTAGGCAGCCCCAGACACACCCCCTTGCTTAGCTTTGCTAAGCTAAGGGCAAACCTGAGTCACAGTGCTCCAATAAGCTTACAGTATGCCTGACACTATGATGTCAGCTAACTCTTCATAGGTTCATAGGTTCATACGTTCATACTAGGCTATCTGCCCGAGGGCATTTATAAGCCTAGCCCATAGTTTTATGGCTTAAGCCACCCCTTTTGTATGGGAAACTATACCCATTATTTTGCTGTGCCTCTGTCTAGCAGTGACACTGAGGTAATCCCTGGAGTATATCTGCAATCTCCCATCCATTGGTCAAGATTTCTCTTGAACAAGGCCAGCGAGGTGCTCTGCCTCACATATACTGGGATTTTGTTCCACAGCATAGGGAGTCTTTGGGTGATAAATCTATCCCTCCAGCACGTCCTATTTATAGCCATGTCGAGGTTTAAGTCTCCCGCCCTTGTGGCTCTGACAGATCTAGATTTTTTGAGGTGAAGCATATTCATCAACTCTGGGTTTGACATGGCCTTGTATGTCAGGCAAAGGTCACCTCTGAGCAAGCGGTAAGCGACTGAATAGAGCTGGAGTTCTTTCAGTCGGGCAGCATAGGACAGATTTTTGAGACCCTTTATCCTTTTGGTGAGGAACTTTTGTGGCCTCTCCAGCTGCTGGAAGTGTCGGGTCAGATACATTCTGAATGGGGCATTGTACTCAATCATTGGTCTGATGAGTGATGAGTATAGGGAGACTATGACCTCCCTTGATCTAGATGTGAATCCCTTCATGATGAGGTGGGCAATGTAGAAGGTCTTCCTAACTACTTTAGCTACAAGGGTGTCGAATGACAGGCTACTGTCAACCTGGGTCCCCAGGTCCCTGATAACTTCTTCTGTGCTCAGAGGATTACCACCTATATGGTAGCTAGGGGTAACCTTGTTTTTCCGAAGGGTATGACTATGCATTTTTTGGCATTTAACTTTAGGCCATGGCTCTGGCACCAGTCATCCGCTTCTGTGAGACCCTTCTGAAGGATATCTGTGTCAGATGTGTTGACCACGGCGCCTAGTTTGCAGTCATCTGCAAACTTTGTCAGCCATAACCCCCCTGTGTTTGCTTGTACTTCGGAAAAGTAGATGCCAAACAAGAGTGGGCCCAGGACTGAGCCCTGTGGGACACCACTTGTGACAGGCTTTGAGTCTGACATGGCGCCAGCAACTCTGACCCTGTGGGTTCTGTCACTCAGCCAGTTTGCAACCCATCTTGTGATGTATGGATTAACATTTAAGCTGATGAGTTTTTCAATGATACCCGAGTGGGGTATTGTATCGAAGGCCTTCGCCAGATCGAGGTAGGCTGTATGGACTGCCTTTCCCTCATCAATGGCTTTGGTGACTGTTTCGAAAAAGTCAACCAAGTTTAAAAGGCATGATCTGCCTTTGACAAAGCCAAACTGGGTTGGATCCAAAGTCTGCAAGTTCCCTATGTCTTTATTTATGAGATCCATTATGATCCTCTCCATAGCTTTGCAGATAAGGCTTGTCAAGCTAATGGGCCGGTAATTTCCAGGGTCTGTGGAGGCACCGCCTTTATGAAGTGGGACCACAGTCGCAGAGCACCACTCCCTGGGTAGGTATCCAGAGGTGAGACTATGATTAAACAGCTGTCCTAGCTGTGGGTTTAATTCCTCGTTGAGTTCGTGGAGCACACAGCCTGGGACACCATCAGGTCCCATGGATGCTGTGTTTTTTGCTTTGGAGAGAGCAGTTCTCACTTGGCTTTGAGATGTTTGGGGGCTGCAACCATTTGGTATAGATATCTCTCCTTTGGGGAGGGGAGAAGTTTGCACTGAACCTGTCAGCCAGTATGTTGGCAATGTCTGTAGGATCAGTAATCTTCACATCATTTTGAACTAGTTCTGAGCATATCTGGGAGTTTCCTCCCAGGTTTCTAACATAGCTAAAGAAGGCCTTATGATTGTCCTTTGAGTCTTTAGCTATTTTTCTCTCAAAATTTGCTTTGGATGATTTTATGAGAGCTCTTAGTTTTTTACTTATAGTGATCAAGGGTGTCTTACCTTTTAAGGATTTTGCTCTATCTTGTAGTAGCTTCCTCCTTTTGTAGAGTTTGTTTATGGCTGGGGTCCACCAGACTGGACGCTTGCCCTTGGTACAAAGAGTCTTTGTTTTGCTTGGGATTGCCTTATCCATGCAGTGCTGCAGGTGCTGGTAGAAGGCATTTGTAAGTGATTCAGCGGCTTGAGTGCTGTTATCCGCCGGCTCGGGGGCCTTAAAGGAGACCACACTAGTCTTTAGAAGTGTGAAGTCGGCTTTCGAGAAGTTTTTTACTGTGGTCTTTTTTATTTCAGGTGGGGGTGGGATGAGGACCTCCAGCAAGATTAGTTTGTGATCTGATCTCACCAGTGAGGGGTATACTTCCAGTGTTGAACATTGTGCTCCCATGTTCGTGATGATGATATCAAGTATGTTTTCTCCTCTTGTGGGGATGGTGACTAGTTGTTCCATGGCATTTGAGTTTATGAATTCCAGGAACTTTTGGGCTAGGGTGTTTGGGCTTGAGTAGTGTTCCCAGTCTATATTAGGGTAATTGAAGTCACCTAGTATGATGGTGTTTGGAGATACATTTATCCCCTCCAGTGTTTTCAGGAAAGCCATGTGAGGTTCCTGAGTTTGTGAGGGTGGCCTGTAACATGCTACAATTTGCAGAGCAGTCTTGCCTATGGTTAATTGCACCTGGATGGTCTCCGATGCATCGTCGTTGCCACCAGTCTTGAGGTGTGGGTGTCCTTGATGAATATGGATACCCCCCCTCCTTTCTTGTTATTGTCCGGATTTTGGGGCTGAACGCATGGTATGAGGTAAAACCTGTTAGTGCTGGGGTGCTCTCAGGAGCCTTGAACCAGGTTTCTGTCACAGCACAGACATCGATGTTCTCCATACTGAGAAGGGCCTCGAGTGTGTGCATTTTGAGATTTAGACTTCTGGCATTGAGCAGCATTACCCTTAGTTTTTTCCTTTTTTGTGTTCTAGGGTGGTAGGTTTAGAATTTGAGCCTTGCCTAAAAAAGGCACTATGGGGGTGGCAAGAGCCTTTGCCAATATCCGGAATCCCAGGGGTGACAGGTGCAAGCCATCCCTTGGCAGCGTGGCTTGTCCAGCATGTCATCCCAGGCAGACAGACATTGATCCCCTTTGAATGACACCAGAGTTTAAGCCAATTGTTAAAGCTGATCATCTTATCTCTGTATTGTGGCATCATTCTTGGTGAAGGTAGGATACTGCTCAAGGTCAGGGTCATACCTGCCTGGGCTACATAATCAGAGAACTCCTCAATGTCTCTTTTCATGTAGTCCAAGGAGGTACGTCTCAGGTCGTTTACACCAGCGTGGACAATGACTGAGTCGTATTTGTACCTGCTGTTGAGAGACCTGAGTGCTTGCATTATGTGGCGGATTCTAGCGCCCGACAGGCAGCTTACTGTAACTCTCTCCTTACTCAGTCTGGTGAGCGGGACGTCAGTGTGTCTGACTATGGAGTCACCAATGACTAGTGTGTCTGGCATTGTGTTTGGCCTTAAGGGCTGTGACTGTTTGACACTCTGACTGTGAGGTCTATGTGTTGCAGGTGTTGTGTTCTGAGGTGGTGGTTGTTTGGGTGTCTGCTTTGGTGGCCTCTGCTGTTTTGGTAGATTTCTGGTCAGAGCCTCCGAGTATGTCTTTGTGTGTTTATGTGTATGATTTGAGGTTGTGATGGTACTATGTGAGACTGGGTCTATAGTGTGTGTGGTAACCTTCTCCTCCTGTCTGGTCTTGCCAGTCCTAAGTTGAGAGAGCTCAGCCTCCAGTTTGGCCGTATAGTTGCATCTCTCACATGTATTTGTGTTTTGTGGGAGGAGGAGAGGGTTGTCTGTGTACATGAGGCAATTGTAACATTGCCTCAATATTCCCAGGTTCACCAGCTGAGCAGGAGAGGATACTAGCAACTGATCCCTCGACATGCTAGAAGGAATAGACAAAAAACTTTAAAAAGAGATTCCGGGGGATGTGGGTGTCCGAGAAATGGGGTTTTGCCTTTTTGGGGTACTATCTATAACAAGAGTGCTGTATCTCGGTGATAAGTACTGTAGGAGCAAGTGCTAGGTATGACAGATACAGAATAGGCTACTCGGAGTTAGGTAGAGATGATCTTTTTAGTTATAGGATGTGCTGATTAGATCAGTAGTATAGTTCGAGGAAGGTAGTTTTAAGGGAAAATTTGAAGAGTGGACTTTAGGTAGCCCTAATAGTTTAAATCTGCTTAACCGGCGCTGCCCTAGTGTGCAACGGTAGCAGCTCCGCGGCGTTTTTTATATCAGGGGGCTGAAAGAAGCTAGGAACTGGCCCAAAACGACCAATAAACTACAAGTTGCTGGCTGAAACCTCACAAAACTGGACCAACAGGCAGCTCAATGCTTCCCACTCCCACTGGTAAGCAAGGGAACTTCCTCTCTTCCAAATTAGGTAAAGAATCAGTAACAGGAACTGCAAACAAAGCCCAGGGATCAGCAAGCTCTGAAACTGGACTATTCTAGCTCAGTAAGGCGGGAAAACAAGAGATATTTTTTTGTTTTTTGTTTTTTTTTTTCAGAAAACAAGCAGAAACAGATACAGTAAACACTTATAAATGCTATAAATCGGCTATCACAGCCTACACAAACAATTTGCAACAGTTACAGATTTTAAAAGTAACAAACTGAGAAACAAGTGCAATAACAGAATAAATGCAGAATAAACAATAACAATGTATCAGCAAGCAGGCGAAATACAGTTGCTAGATAAATAGAAGTGGAAAGCCACAAAAAATATACTTAAATCAGGTAAAGTCACTTTTTTAGCTCTCTGAAGCTTGGATTACTCTGCTGGCCACCACAAGGATCTGTGCTGAGTAGGTAGGCTTGCACCATGGTATTCCTGCACTTACATGGTTGGGTGCTGGCTAGCATTGAGGGGAAATCTGGGATTCAGTATCATTCCCCTCATTTGCATAGTATTGCCTGCTAATGCATAGTTACAAGTCCCACACTTAGCCTTCCCCCTTAGCAACCACTATTCACTGGCCATGTCTTCTGCCTGCCATTGATTATAATGGCAAAATAGTGATTTTGGATACAATGCTTATTTCACATATTTTTTTTTTGGCCCGATCCCATTTGCGTGCCGCTGCCCTACGCTTAAACAGCCAAGATCGGCTAAAAAAAAATAAAAGTTATATTTTTTTTTATTTTGACAACTGTATTCCATACCAGTGGCCATATATTTGGCCATTGCCATGCTTTACACATACTATACACCCTTTATTTGGAGCTGTCATGGCTCCGTTTTGTAGTTTGCAGAAATGTACTCGTTTACTAACTGAGTACATTTCTGCATACTACACTAGCCCTGCATGGCCAGCTGCCAGCTTCCAGGATCACAGATTCATCTCATTTGCATGGTTTTTACCTGCAAATGGGGTAATTTGCATACAGGAGCTGTGTCCGTGCAGGAATAGTGCAGGAGCGCTCGTGCACATCCCTGTAGCTTATTCCTGGATAGCACGGCGGCCATATTGCCTCCAGCAGCTCCTGCACTATTCCTGCACACCGTACAGAGCTTGCTGAATCCAGGGGCTAGTTATTAGAGAAATGTTTGCTATCCAAGCAGAAAGCCTTCCCTTTGGGACATGAGCATGACATCTTCCCAGGATGTATAACCGATCAGCAAGTCTTTTCTTTCTTTATGATCCTTCATGTGTTCAGTCTCATAATACCCTTTTCAGTAAGGAATGAATACAAGAGAAGAACTGTTAAAAAACAAAAACACTGAACACACTGTTGAGAAACACACTGGAAAACAAAAATTTATACAAATACTCAGTCATTTATTCTGGAAAAATTATAAAATAAGCACTTTTGTCCCTAAAATAGCCGAAACTTCATCAGATACTAGTATATAACCAAACAGAGTTTAAATGCAAATGAAAATGTGGCATGATATCAGTCAACATCAATTAATTAAAACAATTCAATAAAAAATTCGTAAACTTATAATTGATTCAGCATACCTGTTATTCTTGGATCAAAGCACAAACAATAAAAAAATCCATGTATGAAAAGCACCATTGTAAAAAGAACCATCTACAAATTTACAAGACCCCTGACAACATTAAAATTCTTATCTACTTTGGGCCTTAAATTTTAAAAGGCATCTAACAGACGCTAGTTCATTAAGCCCTGTCCATCCAACTGCCTTAAAAAATAAAATCCAATACAATTCTCTTTTTTCTAAAATTAATGGCCAAGCTTCACCTCTACAATTGGGTATAATTTTCTCAATAACAATGAACTTAAAATTATGCCCTGGGTAAGCAGTTATGTGTTTAAATAACGCATTTGTCACCTTTTGTTTGTTTATGTCATAACAATGTTTGTAAATTCTGTTTTTTAATTTCCACTTTATCTGACCAATGTAAAAGGCTGTACAACATTGACATAAAGCCCAATATACAATGCCCATTGTGTTACAGTTGAATCTGCCCTGGATTCTAAGTTGATATCCATTAATGTCAAACAATTCCCCTGTGAGACTGTATTTACAAAACTGCAAGAACCACATTTACCCATATGACAAGATGTAACCATTTTACAAGTTATCAGACATTCTCTCAATTCCTTAAGACTATCAAAGGTCTCTCCCCACTTTGTTTCTCACTGTCTGATCCTCATTCGTAATGGTCCAATTCTTTGAAATGATCTGCCTAATTTTCTATCAGTGGTAAAAGTTGTACCAAAAGATAGTTTAAAAGTATTTCCTGTGTTAGCAGTGTTAACATGTCCCTTCTGTTGACCTGGCATGTTCTGTTTCTCCAAAGTAAGTAAAGGAGTAAGATGGCAAGAATATTTCTTTGAAACCACTTCATTTTTCATTTCATTAATAAACTCCAATGGATAGCCTTGCCTAACTAACATGTCTTTTAATAATTCACATTCCACTAAAAAATCTTGAAGAGAGACAGTCCACGCTGCTGTAATGAATTGTCCCTTAACTACTGCTTTTTCTGGGACTGAGGATGGGAACTTGTAACCTACTTCTCCTCTAAACTCTCCTCCCAAAGTACGAACCCTAAAAAATTCTGGAAATCCATATCCTCCCTTCTCAATCCAGGTAACATTCAAAATCCATCACCAGCTCCTGACAAAAACCCTCTCCAGATAGCCCACATATTCAATAAACACTTTATTGACACCATCCAAACACTGATCAAGGACTCACCCTCTAAAATAAATCTCATCTTTAGCATTACTCCCACAGACCCCCTATCCCCCACAAATAATTCACTAGTTAATTCATCTTTCTCACTCCTACCTGTGCCTACATCCCTAATTCAAAAATTACTAACCAAATTAAACCCCTGCTTACTCTCTGCTGATAACTTACCACCCGAATACTTACAACTCACAGTCAAGGCTATAACCTACCCAGTCAGTATTCTTATTAACCGCTCTATCATTGAATCATATGTCCCTCTACTATGGAAAAAATCCATTATTACCCCACTTCACAAAGTAGGTAATGCCCATGATCTCTGAAACTACTACTCCATTCTCTCCCCACTATCAAAAAATCCTAGAAAAATGTATTCAGACCCAACTACTCAATCACCTCGTCAATAATAACCTCTTATCTCCCACACAACATGGGTTCCACCCAGGCCATAGTACTACCTCAGCTTTACTCTCCTTTACTTATGTTGTGAATAAAGCTCTTGAAGCTGGTCTACCCACTTCTGTACTCCTGCTAGACCTCTCAAAAGCTTTCGACACAGTATCTCACCCTAAACGTTTGCAACAGCTAGACAAACTGGGTTGCTCTCAAAGGGTAACAACCTGGTTTTCCTCCTACCTAAACAACAGACAGCAATCAGTTAAATGGCAAAACCAACAATCTGATTACCTTGATAACAACACAGGTGTCCCCCAAGGATCCACTTTAGGACCACTACTCTTCAATATATTCATTAATGATCTAAATAAAGCCTCCCATCAAAGCAAACTAATTCAATATGCAGGTGATTCAACTATCATCTCATCCTCCAATAATTTCTCTAACCTCCAAAAAATCACCCAAGATGCCTTCTCCTCTATAGAAACTTTGCTGAATGACTCTCAACTAATGCTTAACCCCCAAAAAACTAAGCTGTTATTATTGTCATCAAAGTCTTCAACTACAGAATTCAAAATTTTCTCACATAATAAAACTGAAATAGAACAGGCACAATCCGCAAACTTCTAGGAATTACTATTGACAACCAACTCTCTTTTGAACAACACATTCTCAACACAGTAAAGAAAACACACTTCAAACTGGGCAGATTATACTGACACAAACTTTACATTGACAAACAAACTAGGATCGAATTAGCTAACACCCTGCTTATTCCATCCCTTACACACGGGAGCCCCATTTTCACCAACTTCCATACATCACTCAGTAATAAGCCACAAAAATGTTGCTACAAGATAGCAAAATTCGCATCTAACTCGTCAAACCACTCACACCACTGCAACATTCTCTCCAACCTATCCTGGCTAGAATTTCACCACTATCTCCAGTTTACTCAACTAACTACTGCCCATAAATTACTTTTCCAACCCAATAAATGCCCAACTCTCCACTCCATCTTGCATACATACACCCCCACTCGATCCCTCCGCTGTTCACAGAAAACCCTTCTAAGTGTAGCTAAACCCAACAAGAGAACAGGGCAATGCCTGTATTCATACAGTATAGCCAAACTTTGGAATACCCTCCCCTCTTCCATTACCCAACTAGGCTCCCTGAAGTCCTTTAAAGCTGCACTAAAAACCTAGTTTTTACATAAGCCTAGCTGTACATGTGAAATACAGTGCAAGCCCCCTTAATCCCATAACTTATTCAACTATAATCCTGCCTTTCTAATACCTCTGATTTTCAGTCAACTCTACTGAATTAAAATACTCTATTATTTGTTCACTACTTACTTTTCTCTGTGATATAATTTACCTATGATATGGTGTTTATATAGTAATTTATAAATCATATGTTTTGCGATTATGTTGTTCTGTAATATGAGTCTGTCTTAACTGTGGAGCCTTCCCTCCAGATCTGTAATTTATACTGTATAATATTTGTTTTTGATGTTTGTATAAATGTGGAGCTTTTCTCCCCGGGGCTCCACTGAAAATGGGTTTCTGTTTGCCCAGTGGACTTTCCCGGTCAACAAATGCCAGTAAATAAATATAAATAAATATTGTGAAATTTAAAATGTATACAAGTATGCGGGTTTCTTTTAAGTTCTAGAAATGTACCTCTTGTTAACCAAATCTTTCACTAACAAAACATCCAAGTAATTGATGCTTTTACATTGGTAAGACCGAGCGGAAATTAATAAACAGAATTTACGAACATTGTTATAAAATTAATAAACAAAAGGTGACAAATGCATTATTTAAATGTGTAACTGAGTACCCAGGACATCATTTTACGTTCATTATTATTGAGAAAATTATACTCAATCCAGAGATAGAGCTTGGCCATTAATTTTAGATAAAAGAGAATTGTATTAGATTTTATTTTTTAAGGAGGTTGGATGACCATGGCTTAATGAACTAGCATCTATTGAATGCCTTTTAAAACTTTAGGCCCAAAGTAGATAAGAATTTTAATTTTGACAGGGGCCTTGTAAATTTATAGGTGGTTCTTTTTACAATGCCACTTTTCATACATGGATTTATTTATTGTTTTATGCTTTGATCCAAGAATAATAGGTATGCTGAACCAACTATAAGTTTAAGAATTTTTAATTGAATTGTTTTAATTAATTTAATGTTGATTGATATCATGCAATATCTTCATTTGTATTTAAACTCTGTTTGAAATATGCTAGTATTTGGTGTAATTTTGGCTATTTTAGAGATGAAAGCGCTTATTTTATTATTTTTCCAGAATAAATGACTGAGTATTTCTAAGGATTTTTGAATTCCAGTGTGTTTCTTGAGAGTGCTTTCAGTGTTTTTACCCTTTTCTGTAACATTTCCATAAAACAAAATAAAGAAAAAAGAAATGGGTGTAGTAAACAAAACCAAGAATGAAATATGAAGTAACACCCTAGAGGTAGAAATAAACTGGCTGCACGCTGTCATGGGTGCAAACAAAAATTTTTATTCCAAAATAAGATTATTGCTTTCATCCCTACCCTAGGACTTTTTTAGAATACCAGCTAGCCTGTATCACTTCCTTTTATATCATCGGCAGCTGACACAGATCCATATTATTAAAAAGCCAGTGCTATTAAAACCAGTTCCACTGTTATAAAATTAATAACCAGATATACAGTTGATCAGCCGCTTCTTTCAAATTCAATATGTAAACAAGTAAATAAAAATAATTGCCTGAATTAAAATTGTAATTTTATATGAGGCTCATTACAAGTCATTGATGGTAATCTATACCTGAGGCTAAAAAAGGAAGGGTTTATGTAGCATATGAAAGTTCAAAGTGGCAGGAAACTTTTGAGCAAAGCCTGCTTACCTTTCCATCTGTTAGCAGGTTGCTAGTAGTGTATCCCACTGTTTACCTCAAATTAAAACTTGGCAAATACAGGCAACTCACAAAAGTCTCTCCAATCTTCTTCCACAAGTCTTTATTAAACAAATGTAGGCGCTTTCACAGTGAAAAACATTGCTTCTTCAGACACAAATTGTAGCAACTAAACTGCCCTCTATATACAAAACTAAAACACATTCAACCAGTAGCACTAGTAGCTACTGGCTGAAAGTATTTTAGTTTTGTATATAGAGGGCAGTTTATTTGCTACAATTTGTGTCTGAAGAAGCAATGTTTTACATTGTGAAAGTGCTTACATCTGTTTAATAAAGATTTGTGGAAAAAGATTGGAGAGACTTTTGTGAGTTGCCTGTATTTGCCTTGTTCCAGCATGGATATGTTTGGGATTTGTTCTACTTTCGCTGGTTTATCCATGTGGTTTACCACTGGGTAGTGCTTTTGTACTCAAATTAAAACTTAACCAAAATAATACATTTTAATTACCAATGTTGTAAGTGTTCCTTAAAGCTAGTCCTATTGTAAAGTAAAAGGTAGCCATGTCAAGTTTTTTGCCACTTAGTGTCTTTAAGTGCAGGCATCATTCTGACCATCTGATTCATCCACTTCTTGTAGAATATCCAACATGGTAGCTTGCATTGCCTACCCAGTCCTCTTAGAAAATTCCTTGACTTCTTTTACTCTGTCATGCATCTTCTTTTGAAATAAAGGGAACTGTTTTATTGGGAGTCTTTCCTTCACCATCCAATACAGATCTTTATGAATCCCAGTCTTTGTGGTGGTCCCCCACCCTATTTTGTTTTCTTATTCAGCTCCTCTAATCTTTTGTCTAAGTCTTCCGTAGCTTTGCCATGTTCTAGGTATGTCTTAGGAGCCATAGTGTAAAAGATTTTCAAGGTGGCTGAATAGGTTTATTTTAATTTGGCCCCCAGCTCCCTGCATTTTCTGAAACATGGGATAAAGACGTTCGTTTTTGCTGTTCTCTGAGCTGAATAGTCATTGTCTACATGCACTCTTGACTCTTCCATCTTCCGTATTACAAGTTGGACAGGATAATTTCTTTTAATGGATATATTGAAACCTTGGTAAGTATGAGCTGTTGATATTTTGATGCAGTAGAGTTTGGGACATACATTCAGTGAATACAGTTGAAGTGCAGCTCATCCTCGGGTAAACCATCCCATTGGTGTAAACAGTTTATCACGAAGGCCTTAGAGTTATTACCTCCCACCTTCTCCGGTATGCTCATGAAGCAAAGATTATCTTTTCTGAGCCTATCCTCCATTTCAGTTAACTTCTGCTGTAGTTCATCTTTTTTATATTCCTGGTCAATCAGAGTTTTTTGTATGTTTCTTCCTTTATCATGCCGGGAAGTTATGCCATCTGAATTCCTGGCACGTGTTTATTCAATGGCATCAGGTTTCTTATTTATTGCCATGATGTATCCTGCTAAGTTTTCACTGATTTTGAAAATTTCCCTGTGGATCTGATTAATTTCCTCAGTCGTTGTTACTGTGAGATCACCACATGTTTCAGACAGGTTCATCATGCCATTATGATGTTTCTGTTGTGCCTGCATCATTCATTCAAGTCTCTGTTGCTGGTTAAGTACAGTTTAATCCAGTTTTGATGGCTTATTTCTACTCCTTATTAGAAGTACAGTGTTTAACCATTCCAGATATATCATTATATGTTAGCTTCCATAAGAAAATGTCCATACTAAACTAAAACTTAATTAATGCATTCATTTTTTGTATAGTCACAATAATTATTTGTTAGCATCCATTTTCCCCATAAATGCAGTTCTGTCTGACCTCATGTACTGTTGAAGGCAGGAAGTAGTGGTTGAGTAAGCTAAGGAGTTCATTACCTTCCCTTAATTTAAAAGGAGTCAACCAGCCAACCAACTGACTTACCAGTCAGATTCATCCTGCTATCATTTATCTCACAACCAGGTCAACCTATTGAATGTTATATGTGATTGTCTTATAAACTCTCTGCCGTAATACATTAAAAGTACTTGGTGCTTCCTTTTAGCAGTTGTCGCTGGTGTAACAATGATGGCTATTCCTTATTCCTAAAGTTTTTGGCCATGGCACAACAGAACGTAGTGATGGACAAATCTTCAGAAGAGACTTTAGTAAGACTGTATTCCTTAAAGAATCTTTGTTTATTAAAGCAGAACAGATTTTCATATGCTCCTACCACATTTCACCCCAGGGTATATACTGGAAAGTACCTCATTGATTCAACCTCCTATTTCTTACGCACTCCAAACAGAGAGGTAACCTTAACTTCTCTTCTTTTAAGACCCAGCAGTTCAGTTCTGTTATAACCTCTGAGTGTGAAGTAAGGCTTATTAAAACAGTTATGCCTTTCAGTGCTGAGATGAGTATTGACTTGAGTGACCTAGCAGAGAGCTTGATATCTAGAATCACCAGTAAACACAGATGGATATACAGACAAAATGCAGATTATGATGACTAGAACATGTCTGTCTTTTCCAAATGGAATAAAGTTCTTACTTAAAGGGACAGAAACTATTCCAGATAACTTATCTTTGCTTACAGTGGGAGAATAAAAACATTCTGTTGTTTAATTCATTAAATATTATTTCTCTTCCTCTCGGTTTAGGCATTCTTTTATTAACTAAGAAGGTTCACCAACTGTATCACTTTTACAGAGAAGGCCCAGGTGTGCATGTGAATAAATAAGAACAGAATTGCATAATGCAGTTTACATAAATAGGCTAGATGCATACATACTTAAATGGGTTGCTTGATTCTAGAGTACATTTCTGCTTTAACTATTTGTGTTATCTTCTTTGAGTAGTAACTGCTGCTGCATACAATCATTGAAGTATTGATAAAGCACCTAACCTGGCATACATTCAGAGTTCATATTTATGTGTAAAGTGATACAGATGGAGAGACAGGAAGAAGTTGGACCTTTTCAGCCAGTACTGGAGTGGCATGAATTACACAGTCAGTGACACCAAGAGCAGCAAAAACAAACTGTAGGAGGCTGTTAAGAATAAATACTTAAACCACAGACTAGCTTTATCTGAAGGATGTTCAGATGAAATAAACAACAGCATACATAATATCATAAGCTCTATCTCTATTTGCTCAGAGTCACAGCTTGTAGCCTGGGTCAGGAGGGATAGAACATCAATGTTGAAGTGCACCATAACATTGCTTTAGGAAATCTGGGATAATAGCTTGTCTCTGATAAGACTTCTGCCTGGGAAGGAAAGGGTATAAAACCTACTACGAGTGATCAAAAGTGAATTAGGGGAAAAGGATTTGCCAAAACCTACCAAATTGTTTCAATGGTTAAAAGTTGTTTGAGCAAGGGAGGAAGATCCTTCCACCCATCTCCCCCAAGTTAGGTGGGGAGCGGAACATTTCAACCCCCCACCCAGCCACTTATAACCAACTCTAAGGTCTTACTGCCTTTGTGTGGTTTATGTTTTATGGTGAGGTGCTTTCATTTACCCACAGTATTTGGCAAACAGGATTTACAGAATCTGCTTTACTGAATTTGTCGACAGTCATTCCCCTATTGTACACATGGCAGGTTAACTTTTATAGATGTAGGTTTAAAAGTAGTTGAGGAGATGTGAATTGCAAGCGAAGAGCAAAAAGTGTTAGATAAGATGGAAGAAAATGGCTCAGAAGCATTTTGAGGTCTCTAATAAAGACCTTTACATTACAATGAGCTTTTGTTAGGAATGTGATTGCATAGGACATGGACATTTGACAGTAAATAATAAATGTTAACTGTATAAGGTAATAAAAAAGTTACTATAGCTGTTAAAGACATGGGAATGATATTTGTTATTTATAGGAAGCATCTCAGAAGATTATATTATATAGTCTGAGGTACTGCAGAGTGAAAGGAGACCTAAGTATAGTTTGTAAGGCGTTTAATGATGGGTAGTTGTTTGCCTGTTTAGACCACCAAAAAATAAAATAAAAAAACAAAAGATTTAAGAGAGAGAGAGAGAGAAAGTTAGACTGCTGAAAAACATACCAACACTATAGTCAGGTGGTTGTCATATCAGTCTGGAACAAACTCAATAAAACTGTCACCAGACAATTCCAAATTTAAATTAGACTTTGAAATGGGTAGCAAAAATATGAAATGTGGTAAAGATGAAACAATAACTGAAGCACTGATATCCAGTCTGAAACCAAAATGAAATGAAAATGAGGTGTTGTGTGCAAATGAGAGGAATAGTGGAATTATCAGTATTTTATTAAGGATTTTCAGCATTTTACATAGTACTTAATGATAGGTGTCACAGTACATACATCAGGAAAAGAGGTATAAATTCAGCAGGTAACCCCCCCGGCAAATGAACCCATCTGAGAGGTCTGCCACATTCACCCCTAATGTTTACTGGCAAGTAAACAGCTGCATACAAAAGAATGTACATCGGCCCTAAATTTGCCTCTATGGTGGAGCTTCCATATTAATAGGTTCATACTAGGCTATCTGCCCTAGGGCATTTATAAGCCTAGCCAGAGTGTGTTTGGCTTTCGCCACCCATTTTAAATTAATTTTGCTGTGCCCTTTTTCGAGGTTAGTATACTGTGCCTCTGTCTAACAGTGACACAGAAGTGATACCCGGGGTAAACCTACGATCTCCCATCCACTCATCAAGATTCCTCTTGAAGAGAGTCAATGAGGGACTCTGCCTAACCTGGACTGGGATTTTATTCCAGAGTGAAAGGAGCCTCTGGGTTATGAATCTGTCCCTCCAGCTTGTCCTATTTATTTCAGTGCTGAGGTTCAAGTTTCTCGAGCGCTTAGCTCGATGGGATTTGGATTTCCTGAGGTGCAGCATGTCCATTAATTCCGGGTTGGACATGGCTTTATACGTCAGGCACAGATCGCCTCTGAGCAGGCAGTATGCCACTGAGTAGAGCTGGAGTTTCTTTAACCGGACAGCATATGGCATCTGTTTGAGCCCTTTGATCCTCTTGGTGAGGTACTTTTGAGGTCTTTCCAGTTGCTGCAGGTGTCTGGTAAGGTACATCCCAAAAGGGGCATTGTACTCAATTATGGGCCTGATGAGGGATGAGTAAAGAGGCACGATGACCTCTCCTGATCTAGATGTGAATCCCTTCATGATTAGGTGGGCTATATAAAATGTTTTTCTAACCACTTTGGCCACGTGGTTGTCAAATGAGAGATTGCTATCAACTTGGGTCCCCAGGTCCCTAATTACGTCTTCTGTACTTAATGGATTACCACCTATGTGGTAATTTGTGGGCACTTTGTTTTTGCCAAAGGGGATGACTATACACTTTTTGGCGTTTAGCTTGAGGCCATGGCTCTGGCACCAGTTGTCCATTTCTATGAGGCCCTTTTGGAGGATGCTTGTGTCGGCTGGAGAGTCGATTATGGCGCCCATTTTGCAGTCATCTGCAAACTTGGTCAGCCACAGTCCTTCCGTGTTGGCCTGTACCTCCAAGAAATATATACCGAACAAGAGAGGTCCCAGGACTGAGCCTTGTGGGACGCCACTTGTAACTGGTTTGGAGTCTGACATGGCTCCAGCAATTCTAACCATTTGGGTTCTGTCCTTGAGCCAGTTTGCAACCCATCTAGTGACATAGGGGTTTATATTTAAGCTTGTGAGCTTATCTATAATGCCAGAGTGGGGTATTGTATCAAAGGCTTTTGCGAGGTCCGGGTAGGCTGTGTGGACCACCTTCCCCTCGTCAATGGCCTTGGTGACTGTTTCAAAGAAATCAACCAGGTTTAAGAGGCAGGATCTGCTCTTAACAAAGCCGAACTGGGTAGGATCCAGTGTCTGTAGGTCCCCAATATCTTTATTTATGAGGTCTATGATGATCCTTTCCATAGCTTTGCAGACCAAGCTAGTCAGGCTTATGGGGCGATAGTTTCCAGGATCCGTTGAGGCACCACCTTTGTGGAGAGGGACCACTGTTGCTGTACACCACTCTTTGGGTACATATCCTGTAGTAAGGCTGAGATTGAACAGTAGTTTTATGTTTGGGTTTAGCTCTTCTTGGAGTTCATGTAGGACGCAGCCTGGGACACCGTCTGGTCCCATTGATGCTGTGTTTTTTGCTTTGGAGAGGGTGGCTCTTACCTGAGCATCTGAGATGGCAGGGGGGCAGCACTCTGCTGGGATAGATATTTGCCCTTTTGGTGGGAGGGAGAAGTTTGCGCTGAACCTGTCAGCTAGGATGTTGGCAATGTCTGTGGGTTCGGTGTATTTTTTGTCATTTTGGACTAATTCTGAGCATATCTGGGAATTCCCACCCAGGTTCCTAACATAAATAAAGAAAGCCTTGTGATTATCTGTAGTGTCCTGTGCAATTTTTCTCTCGAAGCTGGCCTTAGACGATTTTATGAGTGCCAGTAGTTTTTTGCTAATACTGATCAGAGATGCCTTCCCTTTTTGGGATTTTGCTGTATCATGTAGTAGCTTCCTCCTTCTGTTGTATAGTTTGTTTATGGCTGGGGTCCACCAGACAGGACGTCTGCCTTTGGAGGATTGGGTCTTGGTTTTATTTGGGATTGCATGCTCCATGCATTCCTGAAGGTGTTCATATAATGCATTTATAAAGGATTCTGCAGTCTGGGCCATATTTTCCACAGGCCCGGGGGCTTTGAAGGATTCCACCTCGGTTTTGAGGAGTGTGAAATTTGCTTTAGAGAAGTTTTTCACTGTGGTTTTCTGGGCAGGAGGTGGGGTCGGGATGTGAATATCCAGTGAGATTAGTTTATGGTCTGATCTTACCAGTGAGGGATACACTTCTGGTCTGGAGCATAGAGTCCCCATGTTGGTGATGATCAGGTCCAGTATGTTTTCCCCTCTTGTGGGAGTGGTAACAAGTTGTTCCATAGCATTTGAGTTTATAAATTCTAGGAACCTTTGGGCTAGGGTGTTGGAGCTAGAGTAATGCTCCCAGTCTATGTTTGGGTAGTTGAAGTCGCCCAATATAATGGTGTTTGGAGAGATCTTCATATTTTCCAGTGTTGTCACGAAGACTGAGTGGGGTTCCTGGGTTTGGGAGGGTGGTCTGTAGCAGGCTATAAACTGGAAGGCAGTTTTACCCACTGTTAGTTGCACATGGATAGTCTCTGATGCTTTGCGCTGTGCCACCAACCTGGAGGTGTGGGTATCTTTGACGAATATTGATACTCCCCCTCCTTTTGTGGTTCGGTCCAAGTTTTGGGGCCGAAAAGCATGGTATGAGGTATAACCTGGTAGTGCTGGGGTGCTCTCGGGAGCCTTGAACCAGGTTTCTGTTACTGCAGAGATATCGATGTTCTCCATGCTAAGGAGAGTTTCGAGTGCATCTTGAGGTTTAGACTTCTGGCGTTGAGTAGCATTACTCTTAGTTTCTTATCCCTTGTGATACCTATGGAGGTGGGTTTGTCTTTTGAGCCTTGCCTAAAAAAGGCACTATGGGGGTAGCAAGAGCCTTTGCCAATATCCTAAAGCCCAGGGGTGACAGGTGCAAGCCGTCCCTAGCGAAGCATCGTGGCTTGTCGAGCATGTCATCCCAGGCTGACAGGCATTGGATCCCCTTTGAATGACACCAATACTTAAGCCAATTGTTGAAATTGATCATCTTGTCTTCATATTGTGGCATCATCCTTGGTGAGGGTAAGATGCTACTCAAGGTCAGGGTCATACCGGCCTGGGCTACATGCTCAGAGAGCTCCTGTATGTCTCTTTTCATGTAGTCCAGGGAGGTACGTCTCAGGTCATTCACACCAGCATGGACAATGACTGAGTCATATTTGTACTTGCCTTGGAGTGACCTGAGTGCTTGTGTTATGTGGCGGATCCTAGCGCCGACAGGCAGCTCACCGTGACCTTCTCCTTGTTCAGCCTGGTGAGCGGGACGTCAGTGTGCCTGACGATAGAGTCACCTATTACAAGTGTATCAGGTGTGTTGTTTAGCCTTAAGGGCTGTGACTGTTCGGCACACTGGCTTTGTGAGCTATGTGTTGCACGTGTTTTGTTTTGGGGTAGCGGTCGCTTGGGTGTCTGCTTTGGAGGTCTCTGCTGCTTAGGCAGATTTTTATTTAGAGCTTCCGAGTATGTTTTTGTGTGTTTATGTGTTTGGTTTGCTGTCGTGGTAGGTCTATGTGAGACTGGAATTGTAGTGAGTGTGGTTTCCTTCTCCTCCTGACTGGTTACGCCAGTACTGAGTTGAGAGAGCTTAGCCTCCAGATTGGCTATATGGTTGCATCTCTCACATGTTTTGGAATTTGTTGGGAGGAGGAGAGGGTTGTCTGTGTACATGAGGCAGTTGTAACATTGCCTCAAGATTCCCAGATTCACCAGCTGGACCGGAGAGGAGATTGACAACTGACCTTTGGACATGCTAGAATAGTATTGGGAATTCCTTTATAATTGAAAAAAGGGCCAATGGGGAACAAGGTGCTCAAGGGGAGTTTGTGAGGGTGTAGTGCTTTTAATTTTTTAGTGCTGACTTAGTGAGCAAGTACCAGGTAACTTAAATGCAATGTGTTGCAGGTAACTTAAATGCAAAAATGACAAACAGTAACTTTCTTTTAAGTGAAACAAGGAAATAAGTACAGTAAGCAATGCAGATATCACTAGGGATCCACAGAAGCACTGAAAAGCCGCATTTTAGGTGGAATTAGCGTTTCAGGGAAATAACAAGCAAACAAACAACAAACATACAAACAAAGCTAGATTCAGCAGGCCTGGATCTAGTCTATGCTACTGCAAACAAGGTGTACCAATTTCAGTAAGAAACAGTTCAAATATGCAGGCACTATAAGCCTTTAACCAGAAATTCCCAGCTCAGAAGGGCAGAGTCCAGCCTCTCCTCCCACAAGAGTGCAGACCACGAACATTCTTAATGTAAAATAACTGGCCTGAAGCCCAAGTGCTTAAACCAGAACTAATACACTTTTAGAATAACAGACACTGTGCCCTCAATCAGCAGTTCTCAACTTAGAAGGATATAAGCTACCTGTCCTGCCACCACAGTGCAGGCCACAAACCTTCCTAATGTAAAACAACTGGTCTGAAGCCCAAGTGCTTAATCCAAAAGACTTAGAATGATAGCTACACTTTAGTCAAGTTACTACCAAGCAGTAATAAATACAATTGAATACTTTAAAGAATGCCTGGATTAGTGCTCAAGTTATACAAACAAAGCTAGATTCAGCAGGCCTGGATTTAGTCTATGCTACAGCAAACAAGGTGTATCAATTTCAGTAAGAAGCAGTTCAAATATGCAGGCACTATAAGCTTTAACCAGAAATTCCCAGCTCAGAAGGGCAGAGTCCAGCCTCTCCTCCCACAAGAGTGCAGACCACGAACCCTCTTAATGTAAAATAACTGGCCTGAAGCCCAAGTGCTTAAACCAGAATTAATACACTTTTAGAATAACAGACACTGAGCCCTCAATCAGCAGTTCCCAACTTAGAAGGATGTAAGCTACCTGTTCTGCCACTACAGTGCAGACCACAAACCTTCTTAATGTAAAACAACTGGTCTCAAGCCCAAGTGCTTAAACTAAAAGGCTTAGAATGAGTTACACCAAGCAGTAATAAATACAATTGAGTACTTTTAAGATGAAGCAAAAGCAAAATAAAGTAGGAAGAAACACAAATACAGTAAAAGCAGATATATATATTTTTTTTAAGTGGAAAGAGAGAAAGGAGTAGCAGAAACTAAGCTGATTGGCCTTCTCAAATGTTCTCCCTGTACTGGGTAGAATGAGGTAATGACACTAGACTGGGAGGAGAGTCCCAGATCAAATTTACACTAGGGGCGGGCAACTGCAAAGCCACCAACTATAAAAACACTATACCAACAGGGAGGGAGGTTGGGAAACAAACTGCAGAAATGTTTCTCACAGCTGAAAAGCAGCAGTGAGCCTTTAAATGAAAGTTTTAAACAGCTAAAGGAGCCTCTAGAAAAAGAGTTTAACTGCAACAAGTTATCAGAAACAAACAACCCAACAGATGCTTAATAAAAGTGGACAATTTCCAGTTAATACCTCACACACAGTGGAACTAGCTAGAAAAATACACAGTACACAAAGTGCTATAAATAACAAAGAAATAAAGAACAAAATAAACAAAAAACAGGATACTTACTGTTATATATTATAGCTCCGAGTTTGCTCAGTGTCCTTCCTTCGATCAGTTCAGTGTGAAATGTATAAACTGTATAACAAAAGAAGGAAGATAATGAAAAGATACAAGAAATCTCCATCACCAGACTTGAAGACCACAAATAAGAGTAGTATCAGAAAATGTAAAGCAGAGTATGGAAGCAGTAAATCTTTCATCAGTTATGTCTGGAAATTAAGTGATGTTGTTCAACAATGCATTGACCTCATCCATGATAACATCAGACATTCCAGTCCCAAGGATGGAGCCAGCATGTTAGCAGACACATTTAGTGCTACCTTTACCCTACCTCCCCACATTCTTGCAACCACTGTCCCTGGAAATGTAGTCTTCCCTTTAATCATTTTAAATCTCATGGTAGAATCCCTTTCGAGGGCTAAAAACAACATTTCTATGTGACCAGATAACATACCAGGGTGCTTTGCCATCATTGCCAAATATGCACTATCTGAGCTGCTACTTAAACTGTTCACCCTCAGCTGTTCACAGGATTTGCCCCTGAGGCTTAGAAAATGGCCATGTGACTCTCTACCCAAGGGTTCCTTCTCCACAGACTCAAGTGATTAAGGGCCTATCAGCCTCACCAGTTGTATATGCAAAGCCATGAAATCTGTCATAACGGAACTCATTTATGTAGATGTAGGCAACTTAACTGATCTAGTCCATACTCAATTTGATTTTATGAAGGACAGGTCTTGTCTCCTGAACCTAGCAAACATCTTTGAAAAGGTTACAGAGGTAGTGGACAATGGTCACTCTGTGCACACTGCTTATCTTAATGTAGCGAAGGCTTTTAACACTATACTCCCCTTGCTGGTATTTTTGAGAAGTTAGACAAACTTAATGTAATACCTTATGCTGTCCACTGGATTGCAAACTGGATATCTAACAAATCCCCAGTAGTGAAAATTGCCAGTACCCTCTCTAAATATAAAATTGTAGTTAGTGGGATACCATAGGGATTAGTTCTGGACCCTCTCCTGTTTGATATTTATTCTGCAGACATCAAAGCCAATATCCCTGAAGTGTGATTGACCACTTTTGCTAATGACTACAAGCTGGGCACTGTTATCCACACAGCCACTGATAGCAAACTACTCTAAATAGGACTGGAATATGCACATACCTGATGTACTAAAAATGGTCTCAAGCTAAATGCAAAAAAAAATGTACAACATAGTAGTATTTGGTAAAAAAGCTGTTCCTACCTCGTATGTTGTAAGTGGCACTCCTCTTTAAACAGATACAGTCATAAGAGACCTGGGTACTTTGTGTGGGCAGCTCTCTCTCTCTCTCTCTCTCTCATTTGATCATCTTCTTTCCACCATAGTCAGGAAATCTTTCTGTCTGGCCCAACTGATGCCTAAAGGGAATATCTTCCAGATCCAAAGGTATCATCTTACCAGTATAGTCTTCAATTATCAGATCCACTATTGGTCATTGTTCCCCTCTACCCGTCACTCATTAGACCCATTATAGAGTACAACGCCCCTTTTGGAATGTACCTCACAAGACATCTGCAGCAGCTGGAAAGGCCACAGAAGTACATCACAAAGAGGATTACTGGCCTCAAACAAATGCCCTATACTGACCACCTCAAAAAAACCCAGCTTTACTCCATAGCATATCGCCTACTCCGAGGTGATCTCTGCCTAATATATAAAGCTATGTCAAACCCAGAGCTGTTGGACATGCTACACCTAAAGAAATCCCAATCCCTCCGAGCTACATGTTCTAGGGACCTAAACCTTGTCACCACAATAAACAGGACATGCTGGAGGGATAGATTCCTGTCCCAGAGACTTCCTATACTCTGGAACAAGCTACCCATCTATGTCAAGCAAAGTTCTTCATTAACACTCTTCAAGACAAATCTTGATGAGTGGATGGGAAATAGGAAATACACCCCGGGGATCACTTCTGTGTCTCTGCTGGACAGTGGCACAGGAAAATAACTTTCTTGGGTGGCGTAAGCTATGGAACCTTGCTGGCTAGGCTTACGTAGGCCCTTGGGCCAATAGCCTAGTACTTATCTATGAACCTATGAATACAGTGCCCCAATATTTTGTACAAATTCAAGCATTTCAATTAACTGGAAACGTCCCAATGATTTTTAGCCAAAAAAAAAAGAAAGGCCTTAAATCTTTCAAATATCCCAATAGATTAGCACAGCTTTTCTTATACTCAGTAGCTAATGGCTGTGCGTTCTGAGGTGACTTATATCTCATTTTTTCAGTCCATAAAAGACACAGTTCTGTTTAATCTCTTTTTTTTTCAGCAAAACCAGTAGTTCCACAAGCACCTGTACCAGGGACCTAAATTTACACCTTCAAATAAACAAGACTTGTTGGAGGGAAAGAATACTAAATCAATGTATTTCCACCCAATGGAATAAGTTGCCACTACAGGTCAAGCAAAGTACTACTGTTTTGGTGACTGGATTGGTAGACATACATTTACACCAGGGTTATCATGTATGGCCCTGCTTGATTTAGGAGGTGGGCATCAGTGAGTACTTGTAAAGGGTGACAAAATGTTTTAAGTTTATCTTCCGAAAGGTATGTATGTCTAGGCTTCTTATGGTCCCTGTGATTGTTCGTATGTTCCTATGTTTCTATCCTGTTTCATTACTGAAAACACCAAGACACAGCCTAATATGGCCCATTCATTCATACTGTGTGCCTAGCCCCCTTTATGTGACTGTAGCCTTCTCATATAAGGAATACTTGACTGCTCTTCCCGCATTTTTGATGACTCCTCCTCTCCATTCTTCATCTTATTTTCATTTCCATTGTTTCCACTAGTGCATGAACAATACTCTAGCTTCCTGTGTAGCTGTTTCAAGCAAGTTCTTGCTGTGCTGACATACCCAATTTTCTCCACATTACCCAAATAATCCTAATTCTAAAACTCTCAGCATAAAAGTCCATAAAATCTTCCCAAATTTTCTGAATACCCTCCTATAATGCAACTATACCATAGAGTATGAATACTCCACATGCACCAGGCCTACCTTAGTTCTCTCCATCTCCAACCCTCCCTATTGCTCCTAAATCCATCTTGTGCAGTTTATCTGGCAGGTTATATTCCGACAGCATCACCTTTCATTCTGCCTCTTTACTCCACTCATTTGTTTTGTCTCCAAAGCTACCTGTAGTCCAGCTGCTCATCCTTTTTCATATACCTTCCTAAGTGTTTCTCCCACTGACTCTTCATTCCTATTAACAGACATAGCCAGCCTTAGGCATAGGCCAACTAGGCAGCCTCCTAGGACACCGCTGTAGCAAGGGCACTTTTCTGGTATTTATTTGTTTACTATTTTGTGGGAAAGAAATGGTTTCTTTAAAAGGTGTTGAATAAATACAGGAGAAAACTGAAGAGTAAGAGAAACCATGAGGAAAAATGTAGAAAAAATGTATCTGGATGGTGTGGGTAGACCAGGATTGAGGCATCGGGTAATGTAGGGGAGGGCACTATGGAGCCCTTTTGCCTAGGGCACCAGTTGATCAAAGGCCAGTCCTATTAACAGACATTCCCTCATTTCTACTATCTACATACTCATTTCTCTCACAACTCATTGGGATCTTCCCCTCATTTCTTTTCATCTAATTTCACTTACTCAACTCCATTATCCTATATTGCCTTCTCTTACAGTCCTTTTATCTGCAAATACTTAAGTGCTTGCATTTATAGTCATACCTCTTTTGTGCTTGCAACAATGTAGCATTCTGTTCCTTTTCCTCCATTTTTTGTATTTTCTTTCCCTCTACTTCCCCTTGTGCGTCATCACTCTCTCTATACTCCATATTGCCCCATATATTCCAGATCATTCAGTTACAGCATTCTTTTGTCTACACAGATTACCTTGCTATACTTCCACCAACCTTTTAATGACTGTCTCATTATGCACAATTCTTTCCTAATGACATGGATAGGGCACCACCCTCATCACAACTATTTTTTCTCTCTCTGCCTCTGTAACAGTCCTACCCACATTTGTACATCACTGTCGTCTTCCCCAACAAGGGCATCACTTGTCTACATTCATTGTCTCCTGATACAGCCTAATGAACGGCATTCCCATATGGTGTCGGAACGAACAAGGCTGGAGGCAAGTAAAATAACGTGACCTTCCAAAAACAAATGTCCACCAAATAGGAAATCCAAGTAAATCATAGTAAAATCTTTAATTCACCATATCAGACATTGGTAAGCGCTTTCACCCCAAAAGGGCTTCCTCAGACCATATAAACTTCATAGTGCATTAAAACATTTTATACAAGAAATGGTGCCAAACCATCATAACACCCATTAAAAATAATTGCACTACTAATAAAAATCCTATACATATAAAGTCGAACACTCATAATAATCATATACTATGAATAATACATCTATAAAGTAAGTATAATTGCATTTAAAATATATATGAATGAAATATATATATGGGTGTATGTATGTGTCACATTAAAATTATAAAAACATATAAAAACTATGTCAATCAATGGAAGTGGCTGGTAGTTCATAAGAAATCCCTTAATTACATGCATAATCAAGCAAAAGTACCAGTCTTTATGCCTATAGGGTCCATACAGTGAATTACTTGAGCCTTCTGTTCTTTAAAAAGGGCTTCAATGACACTTTATCATTCAGACCAGGGTGTGTCTCAGCCCTTGGCCTAATAATCCATTTGGCCTCCTGCATCTCTGTCCTATTTCTGATATCTCCACCCGTAGAATTAACTGGCACTTTCTCTATCACTTTAAATAAAAAAGTATGGGTTCGATCTGTACTGATATAGTTCTTAGATAGGGCATTGACAAGAGACCCAATTCTGATTTGATATAGATGTTCCCTTATCCTATCCTTGAGTTTCCTGTTGGTCTTCCCAACATAGAATGCATCACATGAAACACAGGATGCCAAATATACCACATGTTCAGACTGACAGTCTGCATGAACCCTAAATTCATAACTGGTACCACTTGAGGGATGTATAAATAACCATTTGGAGTCAATGCTGCTACAAAAATTGCATTGGTTGCAAGGGAATGTACCAACTAGTTCTGTGAAATTCTGAGTACATCTAGAGTGGCATAATAGTTCCTTCAGATTAGATTTGTGTTTATATACAAATCGGGGAGCTTCACTTATAACTTCTTTAATCTCGGGATCCACTAGAAGTATTCGCCAATGTCTTGTAATGATGTCTTTAATCTCACCTATATCCTGTGTATAAAAGATGGGTACCCTAACCCCATCTTTACTCACTGGACCATCATCACAATCGTGTCTCCCCTCGGAATAGTCGGAAAAGTAAGGAGTTACCCTATCTGTCCTCAGATTGGGCAAGTCATGGAAACCTTTCTGTATGTCACTGCTCTTATAAGCTGTAGTTTCAAACCTGGTACACAAATCACCTAATTCTTTCTTCAGATTTTCAGATAGAGGCATGTAACATGAAATTCTCATAACATGGCCTCTCACTATGTTCCCAAAAATAAATCCTGGGTGCATACTATGTCTGTGTAGGAATGCATTCCTGTGGCAGGATTTCCTATATAACCCCGTGTTTAACATGCCGCTGTCAAGTCTTTCAACATACACATCAAGAAAGAAAATCCATCTATCTGGTACTTTTGCTTGATTATGTATGTTATTAAGGGATTTCTTATGAACTACCAGCCACCTCCATTGATTGACATAGTTTTTATATGTTTTTATAGTTTTAATGTGACACATACATACACCCATATATATATATATATTTCATTCATATATATTTTAAATGCAGTTATATTTACCTTATAGATGTATTATTCATAGTATATGATTATTATGAGTGTTCGACTTTATATGTATAGGATTTTTATTAGTAGTGCAATTATTTTTAATGGGTGCTAATTGATTGATTATGATGGTTTGGCACCATTTCTTGTATAAAATGTTTTACTGCACTATGATGTTTATATGGTCTGAGAAAGCCCTTTTGGGGTGAAAGCGCTTACCAATGTCTGATATGGTGAATTCAAGATTTTTCTACAATTTACTTGGATTTCCTATTTGGTGGACATTTGTTTTTGGAAGGTCACGTTATTTTACTTGCCTCCAGCCTTGTTCATTCCGACACCAGTGTTTGATGTTTTATTACCTTATTGCTTTACTTGTGGTGTATGGAACGTTTACTCCTTGGGTGTGGATTATATTTTTTGCTTTTTGGCATTCCCATATACTCTCACCTAATGACCTCATTGGCTGCATCATTTTCAGCCTTTCTAACTTTGCCTGCTTCCCCGGATACACATTGCCCCAATACATGTTCTATGTTCTCTTCATCCACTTTTCTTCCAGTTCCTGTTAGAAACTTCTTCCTGGGTAACAACATAATTTTCACCTTGCACACTACTGCTGATGGTAATAACTCTAGTGCTCCTATTTTCAGCCTTAGCCTCCATCCTGTCATACATTCCTTTCATGCTTACCTCCCATAAATCCCCTAACAAATCAGTGAATTTAATCTCAAATACCTTGTTCCTTTCTTCCTCCCATGCAGTACCCCAGGTCTGAGGCACTTCCTGCTTCACTGGAAGTGCAACTACATTGTGTTACGTATGAGTAAGTCTGGACTAGAAAGCATGTACTAAACCAGGGAGTTAAGCTGACTGCCAAGAAATATATAATAGTATCCTTTGGCAAGCAAGAAGTCACTTGTAGCTATCACACTGACAAAAAAAAAAAAAAAAAAAAAAAAACTGTCCTTCAATAACCACGTATCCACTATTGTTAGAAAGTGCTTTTTCATTGTACAACTTAATTACCAAGGGTATGGCATCCAGGTTCAGGGATGTGATCATTCTACTGTATTCTGCACTCAGGCTGACCACTGAGTATAACACCCCCTTTGTTATGTACCTTTCCAAACATTTGACACAACTCGAATGTCCATAACACTTTCTTACTAAGGAAATCTAGGGTCTAACTCATAAAAATATGCAGAACATCTCAAAGTCTTGCCCCTTTTCTTGGTGTCATACAGGCTATTAAGAGATAATATCTACCTCAGATATAGATGCTCAGTAGACCCTATTTTGTTAGCAGTACTGCAGATTCACAAGTCCAGTAGGACATAAATACCCACTCAAGACATCTACATCTCTTTTGTAACATAAATAGAATGTGTTGGTGGGATATGTATGTATCAAAAAGAATACAAAACAGTGTAAGAAACTTCTCTGTGTGGAAGATTTTCAGTCCATATATTTCTAGTTAATCACTGTATATTAATCAGATCAGACAATAGTAGTAGAAGTAGCGAACGTAAACTCGTCAAGTCAAAAAGTAATAATAGAAAATATATAATTCTACAGCATTACTAAGTATTCGAAAGTAATCTAAGCAAGGCAGGCAGTCTGTTTCCAGTCGAAAATCCTTTATTAAGTACACAGACAAGCGATCCAAGTAAAACAAAAATAGAGTAATAATTTCCTCACAAGCTTTCTAAATATATATATATATATATATATATACTTTTTATCAGGCATGGGAGTGGTTTATTGTGCTGTAAAACAAAGTGTTATTGGTACATGTGTTAAATTCACATCCCTTCCCCCATCAGTGTGACATTCGAGCTGGTCCTGCCCTACCTAGTAGCTGTCATAATAATATATAGCCCTAATGTACTTTAATGGTACATCTTATTTAACCAAATTATTAAGTCTGTGATTTTATACAAGGCAATATACTACATGGCTGGAAATATATCAACCTTAGTTCATTTTACGATCAAAAATTATATATAAATATACACATATACATTTTGCATGTAAAAATCAGTTTCTATTTTCATAACCTATTGTTAACAAAGATCGCTTTCATCCTTCTAGACTTCTTCAGGTCTGTGTACAAGAACCCTAAAAACCTATATAATTGTATAATTAGTTAGTATTGTTATTACCATCATTTTGAATAAAGTGGAAAAAAGAGAACCAGAAAAAATAAAAAATATATGTATGATGATGGAAACAAAATATACACTTAAATTTCAAATGATTTAAAATGGTATTTAAAACCAATTTGTAGGAAAAAAATAAATAAATAAAATAACAATTAATCATGTAAACAATGTGGCAATTTTCTAAGTTCCAGTGCACTTTTAATTGAACAGTAGTAGTTTAGTCCAGGCTTTCTAAAAGAGTTCAGCTTTAATTGCCACATGAGTTCCTGTTTCTCCAGAATATTCGGGATGTCTCCTTCAAGATCACCCATGTCTATGTGATCCAGGATCTGGAACTTAAAACCTGTGTGTCTTTTATGAAGAGAAAGGTGTTTGGCTAGTGCATTATTTTTACATCCAGAGCGGATTTCTGACATCTTAGGTGAAGCCCCATCATCTGTTTATAGGAAGGCCAGGAATATTAGAAGTTTTGTTGAATTTAAACCTAGACCATGTGAGAAAAGCACTAAAAGATGTGAAACTAATTGTACATTTTGTATATTTATACAGCAAGGTAATAGTTTTTATTGCCCTTATTTAAAGAAGATCATTAAAACCAGTGCAGTGGGTGACTGTAACACTAAAAAAGTAATTTACAGGGCACAGTGCAATGAATGTGATGCATTCTATGTGGGCAAGACTGTAAATAAACTCAAGCGAAGGATTTCATGTCATCTGTCAGAAATCCGCTCTGTATGTAAAAATAATGCACTAGCCAAACACCTTTCTTTTCGTAAAAGACACAGAGGTTTTAAGTTCCAGATCCTGGATCACATAGACATGGGTGATCTTGAAGGAGACATCCCGAATATTCTGGAGAAACAGGAACTCATGTGGCAATTAAAGCTGAACTCTTTTAGAAAGCCTGGACTAAACTACTACTGTTCAATTAAAAGTGCACTGGAACTTAGATAATTGCCACATTGTTTACATGATTAATTGTTATTTTATTTTATTTATTTATTTATTTTTTCTACAAATTGGTTTTAAATACCATTTTAAATCATTTGAAATTTAAGTGTATATTTTGTTTCCATCATCATACATATATATTTTTTATTTTTTTCTGGTTCTCTTTTTTCCACTTTATTCAAAATGATGGTAATAACAATACTAACTAATTATACAATTATATAGGTGTTTAGGGTTCTTGTACACAGACCTGAAGAAGTCTAGAAGGACGAAAGCGATCTTTGTTAACAATAGGTTATGAAAATAGAAACTGATTTTTACATGCAAAATGTATATGTGTATATTTATATATAATTTTTGATCGCAAAATGAACTAAGGTTGATATATTTCCAGCCATGTAGTATATTGCCTTGTATAAAATCACAGACTTAATAATTTGGTTAAATAAGATGTACCATTAAAGTACATTAGGGCTATATATTATTATGACAGCTACTAGGTAGGGCAGGACCAGCTCGAATGTCACACTGACGGGGGAAGGGATGTGAATTTAACATGTGTACCAATAACACTTTGTTTTACAGCACAATAAACCACTCCCATGCCTGATAAAAAGTATGTATATATATATATATATATATATATATATATTTAGAAAGCTTGTGAGGAAATTATTACTCTATTTTTGTTTTACTTGGATCGCTTGTCTGTGTACTTAATAAAGGATTTTCGACTGGAAACAGACTGCCTGCCTTGCTTAGATTACTTTCGAATTCTTAGTAATGCTGTAGAATTATATATTTTCTATTATTACTTTTTGACTTGACGAGTTTACGTTCGCTACTTCTACTACTATTGTCTGATCTGATTAATATACAGTGATTAACTAGAAATATATGGACTGAAAATCTTCCACACAGAGAAGTTTCTCACACTGTTTTGTTTTTAGACCCACTACACTTTTAGTGGGTTGTTTTGAGACTTCGGGGATACCACGGAGATTACTTGTTTTTTTTTTTTTTTTTTTTATCAATAAGAATACCAGTTCTTTATTAGGAATTGTCTTCCTCTTCCTCTCCACATAAAGCAAAGTACTTCTCTTACACTATTCAGATGTAGTCTGACAAATGGCTGGATAACCACAAATTCACACCTGGTTTAGCATCCTTGTTCCTCATGGGTAGAGGCAATGTATAAATGTTCTTCTCATCACTGTTTTTTTTGTACTTAAAATATAAGGGGAAACACTTCATGGGAATGTATAATTGGGCTCATAGATCAATAGCCTAGTAAGTACTTATGAACCTATGAAACATGATAACTCGTGAGCTCTGTAAGTTGGGCTAACTCCTACTCTGGGTCCAATAAAATAATCAGCAGGTCATCTGCATAATATATCACCTTAAATTTACTGCCTTCAGTTCTGATTCCCACACTTTAAAGACTTTAAACAATGACCCTTATAAACAGAAACAGTCATGATAAATAAAATAGGTGACAGAAAGCATGCTTACCTGCTGCCCCTTCCCACAGTGACCACCTCTTGTAGTATCAGATGCATAACTACTAATGTTTTCCCCTAACCCCTTCCATGCCAGAATCTCAAACATACTTTAGCTCTCCAAGAAATCAAATGCCTTAGCTATGTTAACACTTAATATCACCTGCCTCTCTGTATTCACTTTATCACAAGTCCTTCAGCCTACTCACCATCCTGATGAATCTGTATATAATCTTCTTTTTCTGAACCAGGTAAGTGAGCTTACTAATGTAGTTACCAGTGGCTCAAGCCTTTCAGTTCATATTTTATGTATAGAAAAGCAACCTTCATTGAGCAGAAAGACAGCTTTAACACACACACACACACATACCACACACACACACACACACACACACACACACACACACACACACACACACACACACACACACACACACACACACACACTCACAAAAAAGAACATTTATAAAAGTGGAATGCAAGTATATAGCCACTAGAAAACCTGACACCAGCAAAGTCACTGAAACCTGTTGATCTTCTGGTTAACTTGCCAACATCCATGCTCAATTTATTCAGCTACATTCACCTAATAGCCTAGAGAGATGTTTGTCACAGTACAGAATAGTCCCACTGACAGTCAGTACAGCGGTCTGGGTGCCTGTACACTTGCAGAAACAGAAAGATGTCAGAATGTGTATGGGTGGGGGAGGTGTGCTACTGTTAAGATAATGCAATCACTGTACAGGGCCATATGTATGATGTGAATGGATAAATGGGGCAGCTATTATGTAAGGCATTGATGCATGACAGCCCTGTGATAGTCCTGTGTGAAGCAATGCTTTGGATGTCATGATAACGATTATGATAATCTTCCTTCTTTTAAGAGGTCCATGGCTAGTATGGTATGCAGTGGAGTTTACTGGCATTTTTTATTCAGTGATATTATCATTGACCAATTTGGATGTGGCCAGTTTGTTGTACTTCTAACAAAATATATACAATGAGTGCAATTTCTAAAGCAACCTAATAATGACACAGTGATATCATGTTACCCTCTCCTTATTTCTCACACGAGAATAAAAACAGTTAATCTGTAATCCAGTTTATTTTGCCTTAGCTAGTCTTTATTAATAATAACCCAGCCTATATCTGACTCATTCCTTTCCCAACCTACCTCCTTTATGCACTGGCATTAGTAACACTGCTGAAAAGGGGGGGGGGGGTCTGGCCCAATGACATTTACCCTTAGTCTCTCAGTTATATTTCACTATGTTTCTGATCCCATCTCTTGTAACAGTGATGCATTGCTTCTTTTTACGTATATTTTCTCCGTGCAGCTATTGGCTGACTTCAGTGCCTCTCCTCAGTCACTGGGTTTACCTGCCCCTCTTTACTACCTAGACATTTTCTGATAAGGGTCAGGCTCAGTGAGGAGAGTGAGACATCCCAGGCCAGTGCCACATTGCTGCTGCTGTGGGGTTTTCTACTTAAACCTATCCCCTTGAACATGCCCAGCAATGTTCGCAGATGGCATATGCAGTGGGTGATCTGCAATAAACTGCAAAGGGTTGATACTAGCAAGACATCCTGTCAGTCCACAGTAGCATGCTGCAGGAGTTTCTCCAATCTGTACCAGGGAAATCATACTGCAATGTGTGCTTCCAAACAAATGGCCCTCCCATCCTGACATGCCAGCGCCTCAGACGCCCAAGCTACTAATGAAACCCAGGTCAGCAATGATTATTTTCTACAATACTGTTCCCCATTTTATATTGGGCTTTAACACCTAATTTAAAATCAGACATTTCAAATACTCTCATGACAAAGTCACTTATTTATCTGTAATATGTCCAGCATCATACCTTTGATAACATGATCTTAGGACTTCGAAGTCCATTCCACATATACAGTGTGATATAATACAAACAACTATACATCTTTATGCCTCACTTGTTAAACACGCATGACCCATTCGATTAAATCCAACAAATTCCAGAAAAAAACATGCATTGCTGTGTACCATTGGAATATGACCTCAGTGTGTAACCTTTGCAAGAAGTGCTTCAGTTATATTTCCTTCCAAAATATTAATAAATAGAAATATCTGAACAGTAGCTGTCAGTCTTCTTGGAAAAAAAATGTCATCAAATCATAAGCAGTCCATTTCCCATAAAGTTGCTCAATGACAACCATATAGGGATAAAGGAAAAAATAAATAAGCACAAGCATCTTACTATTCAACCCTCTCCCCATCACTCAGGATAACCAAGAGCACCATCTAGGTATCCTAGCTGTAAGTCCTTTACTGAAGACACACTGCCAGAGCCATAGCAAGGACAGGACAAAGAGAGCTACTGCTCCAAGGCATGATCAGCACTACAGATGCAGTGCCAGTAGGTCCCTGTAAGTAGTGTTGGCAGCTATTAGCTGAAATTGCAAACTGCTGTTGGTTAAATTACCATTAGTTAGTGTTTGCGTAAGGAACTGCTGCAAGGTGCCAGCATAGCTCTGTAGCAAGGGGCTGGTAAACGCTTTGCTACATTTTAGCAATGTTTTTTGATACAGCTTAACAAACAGATATTATGCAGATATACAGTAGTTCTTTTACTAGCCAGAAGATCTTTTTTTCAGAGTAGGTGAATTGTAGCAATGAACTAGTGTAGGTCTCTTAAACAATTTAGCAAATGTGGTGATAGAGCAATGTGAAGAAGAGCTCTTCCCTTACCCTATTCAAGTGTAACCGGGATCAGTGGATGGGAAATCAGAAATTCACCACTAGTGTAGCACCTTTGTCTGCAACGGACAAACAACGCCTGTAATTCATGCCTTAACTCACATACACTCCTTAAATAACCTTGAAGGCACAACAAAATTGTGGGATATATTTGGAATGCATGGCTAGGCCTATAAAGATCCCAGTGGTCATTACCTTAGTGCACACCTATGAACTTATGAACAAATCCCTTTACCTTTCATTGTAACCTGATCACTGTAACTTACAGAGTATTAATTTCCTTACTCACTGACAATGCATACCCCATCTTGTCTATTTTTCAAGGATACAAAGTAAATATGTTTACTCCATTTGCTCAGCACTGGTCTGTTGTTCATATTTGTTTCTTTTAACCAATTGTTTTTCTTCTGCTCAGCTACTCTACTTGTACTAGCCCCACCCTCCAACTCCTCTTGCTGCATACTTAACAGCAACGTATCCCTGTTGGCTATACAACTTATTTTTCTGCCTTTATCTTTGTATCGTTAGCACTTACTTCATTAGATAACTTTCTTATTGTCACCAAATCTTCTCCAGCTCTACCCCCTTACATTTTCTTCTTCTGACCAAACACCAAGCTCTCTATCTAGTTTCCGGGTATCTGCCCTCTGTAGCAACTCTAGGGTCCTCCTCTTCCTCCTCAGAGACCTTTGTATCCTGTATCCATTTCCACTGTAAACTACATGTGCATGACCTGAGACTGGTGCATGCTCAGTACTGTAGATTTCCATTATTTACCTCCCCCAGTTTTCCTAATCATCTATCCAGTTGAGACGAGCTCTTAAGCATATACAAATGTTATATTCAACCCCACCATGGATCATCCAAACCATTATCCTTTCTCACTGGTTTCAGCAAGTTTCTCAGTTACCTTCTTCCAAACCGTAGTCCTGACTGTCCTCATCCACATTCATTATGTTGTAATTACCAAATCAAAACAAGCATCTTCTCCTGGCCTTCTCCTAGTGCTTCCAGTTCCTTGTCTCACTCTCTGACCACCCTAGCTTATCTTTATTGGGACTGTACATGGAACCTAGGATCACTGTGGTGAATCCAGTCTCAGTCCTTTCTAAGATACATCTTCCATGCTTACCTCTCTTAACCTGCTCTTCTACCTAACCTAGTATTTCTCCACTGACTCCATGGGGATCACCGACAATGTTTCCTGCAGGTGGAGTATGAGAGCCCGCAGTACAAAACTAAGGTGCAGATTTTCCTAGTGGTGGTTGGGGAAACAACCACATAGTTATTCCTAGGGTGGGTGGTGTGGCTTGTTGATGTCATCTCCTTGCAAAATTGAGGAGTGGATTTCTGCCATCAGCCCATTGCAATTTCCACTCCCAGGGTGCTGCCATAGATGTGTGTAGTGGAAAAAAAATAGGAAAAACAAACCAAAACAGAACAGTATGATGTGGTCCATGAATGTCTCAGTCTCCTCGATGGCACTGACCCTTATTAAAATAAGGCCAGGAAGGGCAGGTGGACCTAGCAAATGAGGAGAGGTACTGGAATCCACTTATGATCAGCTGAGCAAGACAAAAATAACAAAAAAAGGAAGGAGTAGTCAACCTTAGAAGGAGCAGATGGGTTAATGACTTGTAAGGGATACATTTAGAGGAGATTAAATATAGTTGGTTGAAGAGAGGGTGGTGGGTTGTTTGGCTGCTCATCATCAGCAAGGCACATTATGTTTTCGTCTATGGAAGTTTTCCCATAAAGTTGTGATCCAAGGAGCAGATGCAATGGATTAATGCTGAATCAGAATTCTGCATGTATTATTTGTTAAATGTTTTAATCAGTGTAAGAAAATGTATAGTTTCCATCTGGGCCTATTTTTCTACAGTGCTAAGTAAGTTCAAAAACCTGGCACTTGTCCTCTGTTTTAGTCATTGTGCTTTGGACCACAGAAATGATGAGAAACACACAAGCAGGCTAGAGGAGACTGAAGAGTAATTCTGTTTCTTTGGCTTGTTATTGAGGGTGCTGGTTCGTGACTTGGGAGTCCCAGTGGTCTACCAAGTTACTATTTGTTTCTGTCATGATTATATTTCTACTCTAATTTCTATAGTTATGCAGTAAATTTCTACCTCTTATGATGGAGTATGGCAGAAAAGATAACACTGTAAATCTGAGTGCGAGAGAGAGAGAGAGACAGAGAGAAGAAGGGCACAAGCAGATAGAGTAAGGAAGGACAGACCAGATTTAGAAACTCTTGTGCTTAGCATTAAATGGAGGAAGGGGTGTGTTCTTTCAGCTGCTGGTCCCACTGCAGTGCAGTTTTTGAGTTACCTAGCTGGCAGATGGTGGCTATATAACTGCTGTGACATTTGGGAAGGAAAGGAAGGGTGGCAGGTATGACTGGGAAGCTGAGGAGACTAATAGCTGCTGCCAAACATTAGCAAGAAGTACAGGGTTAGTTTCTAAAACACATTGCTTATTTAGTGTCCTGTTGCTTTCTGCAGAGTGTTCTAACAATGTAATATGCTCATGCACAGAACTAACAGGAAGGGTTGCCAAGCCTTGGCACTGTTAAGTCTTTCTTCAGCCAAAGCAGCTCAAATGACATTTCCACTGGTCAAAAATAGAAAGAGGAGAGCTCAGTCCAACTACAGGGTGCTAACTCTGCCCTAAAGCTCTTATAAAACACATGTTATAATAGTAACTTAAATAGCAGATGAGAGTTAGAAAGCATACAGCATAGTTTACCTTTCTTATTTCCATCTACATATGTAATCTTAGTAAAAGTAGCAACATCTTAAGTGCTTCTTCAAATTCTTGGTGATTGTAAAAGTAGACGAATGGGGCAATACAAGGGAAAAACTAGGTCAGGGGCAAATGTCTCTCTAAGACCTCACTAGTGTGCCTGAACTGATGAGCACAACTCTATTAAACAAGGGTGTGAAAGAAAAGAAATGTTAGCACTGAGTTTTCCGGCCTGTTACTGTGGAGGAGCATCAAATATGAACTCATTGTCTGCAAACTTTGCAGATATCTCTGTGCCCTCCCTGCTTTTAGCTTGGCGTGCAGTGATGCGTGCAGCATGCATATAACATATGACTACCGACTGTGGCTACTATAAGGTTGTTATCAGGACTGAAAGGAATTGCATAATGTAGAGGAATGGGTCAGCCGACTGTGGCTACTGTAAGGTTGTTATCAGGACTGAAAGGAATTGCATAATGTAGAGGAATGGGTCAGCCGACTGTGGCTACTATAAGGTTGTTATCAGGACTGAAAGGAATCGCGTGATGTAGAGGAATGGGTCAGCCGACTGTGGCTACTATAAGGTTGTTATCAGGACTGAAAGGAATTGCATAATGTAGAGGAATGGGTCAGCCGACTGTGGCTACTTTAAGGTTGTTATCAGGACTGAAAGGAATTGCGTGATGTAGAGGAATAGGTCAGCTGACTGTGGCTACTATAAGGTTGTTATCAGGACTGAAAGGAATTGCATAATGTAGAGGAATGGGTCAGCCGACTGTGGCTACTATAAGGTTGTTATCAGGGCTGAAAGGAATTGCATAATGTAGAGGAATGGGTCAGCTGACTGTGGCTACTATAAGGTTGTTATCAGGACTGAAAGGAATTGCATAATGTAGAGGAATGGGTCAGCCGACTGTGGCTACTATAAGGTTGTTATCAGGACTGAAAGGAATTGCATAATGTAAAGGAATGGATCAGCCGACTGTGGCTGTTATAAGGTTGTTATCAGGACTGAAAGGAATTGCATAATGTAGAGGAATGGGTCAGCCAACTGTGGCTACTATAAGGTTGTTATCAGGACTGAAAGGAATTGCATAATGTAGAGGAATGGGTCAGCCGACTGTGGCTACTATAAGGTTGTTATCAGGAATGAAAGGAATTGCATAATGTAGAGGAATGAGTCAGCCGACTGTGGCTACTATAAGGTTGTTATCAGGACTGAAAGGAATTGCATAATGTAGAGGAATGGGTCAGCCGACTGTGGCTACTATAAGGTTGTTATCAGGACTGAAATGAATTGCATGATGTAGAGGAATGGGTCAGCCGACTGTGGCTACTATAAGGTTGTTATCAGGACTGAAAGGAATTGCATGATGTAGAGGAATGGGTCAGGCAAAGGAAGAAAATACATCCAGTGCACATACTGGAGGAGATTGCAGGGGAGTGTGCGATTCCCTTTTTGAATGAAAATATTTCTTAGGAGAGTTACATTAATCAAGAAAACTGATTTTTTTGCCTGGAAGAAATACAGCTCCAACCTTGCATCTACTTCATACTCAGCTGCAAGGTTAGTTCATCTCCAGAGTTGGGGGAAGGATTTTCCTTTAGTAGTAACTTCCACCAGAGAAAGCATCTTTTGAGGAATTGTGCCAAATCATCATTTCAGGCAAGCTACCTATACCAAAATGTATGATTCACACTTGAAATGTCAGTGATATGTTTTAACTATGAGCCACATCGTGTGTGTGTGTGTGTGTGTGTGTGTGTGTGTGTGTGTGTGTGTGTGTGTGTGTGTGTGTGTGTGTGTGTTCAAATGTACAGATAAGCTGAAATGACCTTAAAGTTGTGCAAGTGACCTTGTATGACAACTGGAGAGCAACATGTCCCTGGTTGAACCTTTTTGGAACTTTGCTTTATTCATAACATCACTACTTCTCTGAGCAATTATCAGTTTGAAAACTAAAGTACACTCCTGGTTCTACATAGTAATTAAAGCAGTACAGGATCTGTAGATAAACTGCTACACAAACTTAATCATAAAGTAATGTGTATTGGATTGAAACAGGCACACACACCACAATGACAAGTATAGATCAGTGCGGATGAAATAAGCCATAAAATAGGAAACATTTTTTTAGAAAATAGGAGCCCAAATTAGTTTTTTAGTCTTTGTTAACTGAATACAATTCACTGAGCACATGTATCAACTTCCAGGAGGACTGGTGAGCTTTAATTTTAGTCTTTGTTAACCAAGTCAGATTCAGTGTGCGCAAATGCCTATCATCAGGCTGACTTGAAAATTTCAAACTACATTTGTTTTATGTCCTACAGTGTATAACTGGAAGGCATAGAAACTAGAGTCACCCTTGAAGGATGTAACATGTTTAGAGCTCATTATTTTAACTACAACTGTGCTCCGCCTGTCAGATATATTTTTACAAAGAAAAGCATATCAAGTTAGCAGAGAATAATACTGTATTTCCAGATGGAAACATCAGCTGTGTGCTATGAACTACTACATGCTCACTCAGCATGCTTGTGAGCTCGGCTTGTGCAATGAGCTTCAGTATTAACAGTACATAGCAACAGACAGTGAGTTTACAGCAACCTCCTGATTGTAACTAGCAGTCTGTGGCTGTTTGTGGCCGCCATACAGTACTGTACATCCAAGGATACTTAATACTTAGCACTAATTACCTCAGGGGTACTGTCATGGTCAGGCCTGTCCATGTATATGTTGTAAGAGGGTGCAAAAAGAGGGGAAGTAAGAAAATTAGCTGCTAGGCTGATTGGATGTAATGGCTTGTTCTCTGCTGCTGCATGAAGCTTGGATGCATCTATACCCTTTTTTCCATATCCAAGTTATGGTATGCATGCCTTTGTCTGACTTTCCTTTCATGGTTTCCCCTATAGAAAACATTGGCTCTGTTGATGAAGAGATAAGCCAGGCTATTAGGTAGTGGTATTAAAATCTTTGCTTTCTTCTGCTTTCCTTTTTCCATAACAGGAACCCAGCAGCTAACTGAAGATGCTTACCTGATGTTAGGTTTACTTTGTTCAAGCAGCTTTATTTTATTGTTAGTGTCATCCTCCTTGCCGTACCAGGCTCTCCATCATAGATTCCTGATTACTTCTTGCAGCCAGGCACTGATGGACAGGAGGAGGAGTATTGCTGGAGTGCTATACATGTTCTTTTACTTGCCCCTGACTATTATGTTAATAGGATGCATCCATCTTAATTTTGGCCCAGTTGAAGTTATGAACAAAAAAGTTATTTTGTTTTCTTATACTCAATCACTGGAAGGGTGGCACAGTGGTTCAGCAAATGGTGTTGTTGCCTCACAGCAAGAAGTTCCATAATTTGATTCTCAGTTGGGTGCCTTCTGTGTGGACTCTGCATGTCCTCCCTGTGTTTACATGCATTGCCTCTGGGTGCTTCAGTTTCTTCCCACAGTCCAAAGATGTGCAACAGGTGGATTGGATATTCTAAACTGGCCATAGGTGTGAGTGTGCATGCAAGTGTGTGGTGTGGAAGAACTACCATGGCAGGGCTAGTCACCCAGTGGTGTAAACCTTGGCTGTAGATGATTGTCACTTTTGAAGTGACACCCCAACCCCATGTGCAGAAATGGGAAAAGGGGTTGTGGATGGATGGATGGATGGATGGATGGATGGATGGATGGATGGATGGATTCACTGGCCATTCTTAGCCAAAGGTCAAAAGCAGATTTTCTATACTAGTAACTCTCAGAACTTTATCAAAGAAATGACTAGTATAGTAGGTGGGATGTATGCATTCGTCTTCTTTTTCTGATTTTTCTTCCAGCTGTTCCCATTAGGGTCACCACAGTAGATCATCTGTTTCCATTTCTTCCTGTTCTCTGTATCTTGCACTGTCACACCAACCACCTGCATGTCCTCTCTCACCACATCCATAAACCTTATCTTAGGCCTTCCTCTTTTCCTCTTACCAGGCAGCTCCATCCTTTGCATCCTTCTCCCAATATACCCAGCATCCCTCCTCAGCACATGTCCAAACCAACGCAATGTTGCCTGTTTGGCTTTGTCTCCAAACCGTCCAACCTGAGCCGACCCTCTAATATACTCATGTCTAATCCTGTCCATTCTCATCACACCCAGTGCAAATCTTAACATCTTTAACTCTGCCACCTCCAGCTCTGACTCCTGTCTTTTCGTCTGTGCCACCATCTCCAACCCATATAACATAGTAGAACTTCCCTTTCACTCTTACTGGTACCTGTCTGTCACAAATCACTCCTGACACTCTTCTCCAACCACTACACCCTGCTTGCTCTCTCTTCTTCACCTCTTTTCCACACTCACCATTACTCTGAACTATTGATCCCAAATATTTAAATTCATCCACCTTCACCAACTTTACTCCCTGCATATATCAGCAGACCATTTCAATGAAAACTGTCAACTTCCCTCATGGTTGTGTGACCTCAAGGGAAGTTATAATAAGTAAGTGGATGCCAGAGGCTTGTCCCCTGCCTGGGGTTGTGAGGCTTGCTTCAACTTCAATTAAGACTGCCAAGTTGTTTTTGATGATATGGTTTTGGTTTTCACTGGAATGATCCAGGGATATAATGGGACTTGATAGACTATGCCATAACCATACTGATGTGATGAAAACTGCTGATTTGAGAAGGGCAAATTGGTTAACTCTATTGGGAAAGAGGTCAGAAAAACACAGATCTGTAGGGTCATACAAGTTTAGGCATGCTTCCATTGATTAGAAAACACTACTTCATCCAGTGGCTTCAAATAAATAAATTACTACAAATTTACAACAGACAATACATTGAAACCATTAAAACAATGTACTTTATTATCACATCATTAAAAAAATGATGTCTAGGTCATAAACTGCATTCTTGGTTACAGAGAATCGCACTTACTGAAACCTACCCTTGAAATAGTGCCACTAAAAGATGCAGACCTGTCAAAACACCTGAACTACAGACATATAAATATTAAAAAAACAGACTGTCTCATACTCATTTTGTTGTGAAAACCATAGGTATGCATAATTCCATAAGAAAAATTAAGTAGCCTATTTTAGTAAAATTTCTGAAACTTAATATATTGCTTTCAAACAATGATACATTACAAAAAAAAATCTGTGATTCTGTGTATGACTCTCTGAGTGAAAGGAGTTGCTATAGCACTTATGGGAAATGCATTGCAGATTCCCCTGATGTGTTCTTTTAAACTAATTCTAACTTTATGGGTTTTCTGCTCTATGTTGTACTTCTTACAGGGCAAGTAATAGCACATACCACTGCTATAGTATAATAACCCTGATCTTTCATTATATTCTCATTGCATTCCTTTCTAGTTTTATTCATGTTTAATATATCTTCCATTCTTTTGTTTTTCCTGTTTCACCACAATGTAATTCTTTTTCCCCTTTTTCATCTTAAATAAATCTCCCTATATTTTGTCTCTAACACCTTACTACAGACAACAAGACCAACTACTGTGAAGCAGTCATACCAACAAATAAATGAGTCTATATTAAGTATTGAAAAGGCCTTCCATCGAACGCCTTTTCATCGACTCATAAAAAGCGAACTGCCAAATAAGCGAACAGCAACAGCAGCGAGTTTTTTCCAAGGGAAAAAAAACGTTTGCCCTAAGAAAAATGAAACATCACTTCAAACATTACAAAGTGGGGAGCTTTGCTCCCCACACCCCCAATGTGGAAGGCTGTGCCCCCCACACCCCCCTAACTAAATATACCAAGTCTGAGATTGCACTACAGTGGGGTAAAGTGCAAACTCACTAGGATGGCCAAGCAATTTTTTTTCTTAGGGAAAAAAGAATCGCTGATGTAGCCATTTACTGAAATGGCAGTTCGCTTTTTAAGGGTCGATGAAAAGGTGTTTGATGGAAAGCCTTTTCGATAACATAATATAGACCCCAAATAAATATGACATCCTTGTACTACATGCTAACCTGGCAGGGCTGGGCAACGCAAGTCCGTGCTGATGGACTGTGGTGCCTTGTGACCAAGTACAAACCGCAGGGAAGATTTGTCATAGGCAATAATAGTACTGTCATGTAGCTCACCCTTACACATGGCAACAATAGGCAAACACAACATTTATTTATTTCTTTATTTACTATTGTCCATTGGGTAAGTGGGCTGGTCTGTTGAACCTTTTCAGCCATGACCAAAGCTCAAAGAGCAGAAAATGCAGTAGGATCTTACTATTCCATCAATATCACATACAGAATGACCAAATGGTAAAATTCAGTACTTAATGATAAGAGTCAGTGTGGATATGATATCATTAAGAAGATCCAGTCAGAGAGCAACTGTTTGCTGCCAGGTAGTTGGAATAGTCTATGGATCCTTTTCAGCAACAACCCAGGCCATGACACATAGTCAGATACAAATTGCATGTATCATAGTTCAAGAGAGGGTTAAAGTAAAGTGCCCAATTATGCAAGAAAGTATACTAGAGTAAAGAAATTTACAAAGGATTACAAAGTAACAGTGAGATAGTAATGAAATATATGTAATACTGCCCAAAACAGACACAGATAGAATCAATGGTCACTATTAACCCCTGCTGATGAATGCTCAGTGTACAGTATGCAGTGTACCAAATGGTGTGTATTGTGTTAGTGATAATAAGAATCAAGTTAGTGTACTGTACACAAGTTACATTGGCATATACCCACACACACATGCACATATACCCACACACACATGCACATATACCCACACACACATGCACATACACACACACATGCACATATACCCACACACACATGCACATACACACACACACATGCACATATACCCACACACACATGCACACACACACACACACACACATGCACATATACCCACACACACATGCACATATACCCACACACACATGCACATACACACACACACACATGCACATATATCCACACACACATGCACATACACACACACACACGTTGTGTGCTGTGCACCAACATGGAATAGTCATGTATACAAGGAATCAGTCCCTATGCACTGTGACACAGATGACATAACTACATGTAAAAGACATGACACACACAGGCATATATGACATCGTAGCTTAATACTAGGTATCACTTTAAGGAGGGGGGAATGCACTGAAACTCAAAAATGAGTAATGCACAGGGCATGACTACATCTGCCCATTTCTATGCACATTGTATTTCTGTACAGCCACATTTCATATAGTGCCATGTGATAGTGGCATGATTCAAGAGACACAGTCTCTGATGGTGGTTGACAAAGATACAATGCATTGCAGACCATGTTGTTATGCATTTGGCACAGCCCACTACCATTGTGTTATACCTCTTGTACACATTACTTGATGCCCAGCATACTAAAATGATAGCATTCACCCCCCCCACACACACACACATACATACATGTGCACATATGAGCATGTGCACACAGTAATTTCAAGGAGTGGCTAATAATACCTTACTCTGAATCATGATTTTATGGTAATTTGCTGCCACCAGCCAGAATGATCAGAATGTAATTACTTTACATGAAAATGAGCCAGCTATATATTAACAAATGACAGGTATGACTGAGCAGTCTGCCTTCAAAAGACAGATGCCAACAGTTGTAATTTACCAGTTTTGTTTGCAGTTACCCCATGTAAATGAATAAACTAACAGCCACAAGTTTTTGAACCTGAATAGCAAAACTCTTTATTTAATAAAAATAAAACTGGATGAAGTCATCCACAAAGAATTTTATTAAAATGTGCACTTTGTCTTATTATTCAACAGACTTCATCAGAATAAAATGCTTTAGCTAAAGAAGTTAAGCAGTACACTTTAAACATTCAATATACCAAGTGTACTCTTGCACAAGGCAATATAAAATTAAAAAAAAATAGACAAATGACATTAGAAAACACTATTCGTAGCTAGCTAGATGTACTACTACTACTACTACTGCTATTTTAAAAACAAATGTATCTGTCGCTGTCTTTTAAGGCTATGTAGCAGCTGCAGCAGACTCAAACAAAATGTAAAAACATGAGCTCAGTGACTTTCAGCAGGAGGCTCTTTCCTTATTTGCAGGCTGTAAAAAAGGGGTTTTCACTACTATCAGTCCTTAAAATCCACTTAGCAATTCAAGTGAAAAACACAATGAACTGAAGTGCATTGCTGCATTGAACTTTAAGGAAAGAGTTATATGTCTTGAAGAAACTCCAGAGTAGTGTCCTGTAAAGAGGTAACACTGGGAAAAATATTTATCATTCTGATTTAAAACAAAGTTCCTTTTTGCTTTTTATAATTGTATCTTGCCTCTTCACTTCCTGCTGGGTCATAACTTTGAATCCATGTAACATTTTCCAAAGCAAAGTTGCTTAGCTAATCAGAGAATTCCAGGCTAAATAAGATAATATAGCTTTTTACAGGAAGTAACAGTCTAAGGAGCTTTAACATCTGCTGGTGTTTGTGTGTGTATTTGTGTTTCTAAAACAGTTGTACTTTACTAATCAGTATAACCTACCACATAACATGCTCATCCAGAAACCAAAATAAGTACGCTTGGAATCCGACAAGTCCTCCTGAAGTACAAACAGTATACAGTAACCCAAACACCTGTGGTATGCTGAATGAGCCAGCATACTTCTGGTAGGCTGAAAGAGACAAAAACCTCCTAGTAGGAAGAACAGCTCCCAGCATATACCTAAAAAAGCAGTTCAGTCCACTCAAAATATCATTTGGGGCTGTTACTGCTTAACTTTCCCCTTCTACCCATAGAGATCATAAAGGTAGTGGGGTGCAGCCATCATACCAATGTCAACAACTCGGTCAGGTCAAACTGGACATCATATTTATGGAATGGATGAGCAAAGGGGCTCACTAACTCCCTGAAATGGCTATGAAGGAAAATTAGCATGATCTTGTTCTCTTTCATACTCCATGGAGGTGCTCTCCACTGAGCACTTGCAGTTGCAGTCAGTACTTCATGAATATCTTCTAAAAATGGTAGCTTGTTCATGAGGAGCAAAATGGCTTTTTTGAATAATTTATGCAATGTGAATAAGGGTAGCGCAGCCTGCAGCTGCTCAAAAGCATGGCATGCATATTCATGTTGGTGTCCTTGAAACATGGCCACAAGACGTCATATGCAAGCCTTGCAACTAAATTGAGCTTCATGTTGCATATACACTGCAATGAAATAAAGTGATTCATAAACATTTGTGGGACATACCTTATTTGCCTACATGCCGTGCAAAGAGATATAACATTGTGTTGTTAGAAAATGTGCCACAATTTTCTCTGAGAATGTGTGCAGGTTTGGTAAGCAGCACAGTAGTGCACCAGGTAGTGTCATTGCCTCACAGCAAGAGGTTCACCAGTTTGATTCTTGGCTAGGGTGCCTTATGTGCATAGTTTGCATGTCGTCTCAGTGTTCATGTGAGTATAAAGGATTAGTCCAGATAAAATCACTTTAGCTAGCAGACCTTGGAGACTGTCTCTCTGATACCCTCCCTGTGGGAGGAATAAAGACACCTTGTTGAAATTTACAGTAGTTTATTTAGTTAAGTAGGTAGATGGACAAGTATTCTTGTTCTCATACATTACGTTCAGGACAGTCTCAAAACTCTGCTGACTAAAGTGATTTTATCTGGACTAATCCTTTATACTCTGTTTCTTGTTAGTCCTGTCACCCTCTGGGTCACAGGTGGGATACCAGACTTTACTTAAGCCCTGTGGATTATCCCTGCTCTCTGTGTTCATGTGGGCTTTCTTTGGGTGCTCTGTTTCTTCTTACATTCCAGAGGCATGCAGTAGGTGGATTGGATGCTGTAAAATGGCCATAGGTTTGAATGTGTGTGGTATGGAAGAATAACCATGGCAAGGCTAGACAAATGGCAGTGTGAATGTTGGCTTTAGATGATTGTCACTGTTGAAGTAATACCACAACCAGATGTGCAAAAATGGGAAGAAGGGGTTGCGAAGAGATGGATGGATTTGGTAAGCTATTGTGGAGAATTAGGCAGTAGTGTTTGGAGGAAATGCAACACTTTCTGCACTTATAGGCATCTGAGGAAGTACACAGTGTTTTGCAAGTCTGTGGTGAGCTGCCATTGTCTACTTTCATAGGAATATGCACCCTTATGTATCATTCAGTTTACATAAGCCTAGCAATATCAAAATGTGTTCCTGCATGGGGCCATCTACACATATATTGTGCTGGCAACAAAAAAGTTTTCTGTGATATCAAAATAACCTGTCCTTGTAAATGTCTGTCTCTTCTTATGGAGACTGCATGCCCTGTATACAGTTTAGGATGGCTCATGATATTGGTTACAACATTGTCATGCCTATACATGTGTATCCCTCACACTGTAGTACTGTATAGCTGGGTACCCATGTTTCTATAGGTGTTCTGCAGTGCAGGGCATAGATTACTGCCTTATGTGTCTGTGTATATCTATATATGTGTATATATATATATATATATATATATATATATATATGTGTGTGTGTGTGTGTTGGTATAGCTCTATAAGCACCAGTGGTCTAGTTGACAGCTCTCTTGCCTGCTTCATTTGGTTGACAGGAAGATGTTGATTTGATACTGGGATTGAGGAATATGTCCTTTCCCAGGTATTGTTTGAGCTTTTGATTTGTATTTGGTATATTAAGTAGAAGGACTGTTGGGGTACAAGGGGGAAAACCTCCTTGCAAAAAATATTGTTTTTTATTTGCATGTCCCAGTGTTATGTCTCAGATCATGCACTGTGCATTAGCAATGTTTTTCTTTTTTTTTTTTCCATTTCTTGTTAATATTTTTGAGTTTCACTAAAGGAAACTAACTAGGCTTAAAATATTCCACCAGGGCAGCTAGCCTAAAACATACCTAAGAACCTATAAATGTGTGTGTGTGCTTGTGTATATACATATATATATATATATATATATATATATATATATATATATATATATATATCTTCATGGGTCCTCTTCATATTACCGAAGTGCGACTTCACCGACTTTCACATGATCGAGCTGACAATACTGACAGGGCATAACACCGACTGTTTGGAACACTAAGCTAAAATAGTATTGTGAATTTCTCAAAGACTGTTAAAGGGAGGAATGACAAACTTTGGACAAAAACTTTCTTGGGTGATGTGCAACCGAAGGCTTTTTTTTTAAATGCATATTTACAATAAAGAAGAATGGCCTTAAAAATATGTAGTTTTTTTATGATAAAAGTAAATATTACAGTCTCCTGACCAACAGGCCTCCTCCAAGTCAGCAGAGCCTCCTTCTAGCCAGTGGGCCCTAGGCAACTGCCTTGGTCGTTTAGTGCTGGATCAGACTCTGGGTTAAATAGATGTAGGACTGAGTCCACCAGTACATGTTTAACTCTGTTAAGCAGGTAACCTAATATGTTATTGTCCCATAGAAGATAATATATTTTTTGTTTTGGAAAGTACTTGCAACAAGTGTTCTTTTGTGATGATAGGGGGTTTGATGTCCTTGAGTATAAGTGTGTGTTTTGAGATCAAATAGTGAACAGTGTTATTCCTACTACAGAAAAAAACTGCAACAGATATGTCTCTTTCAGTCTCTAGCCAGTATCCTTAAGTTCAGTTAAAAAGCTCTTAAAGAAAGTAAAACCCACTACATTAGATGAGCTGCCAGTGTACTATTTTTGAATAGCAGATGAATCCATTGCCTACCCCATAGATATTCTTATAAACAGATTTGTCAAAAAAACTTATGTATTATCCCCATGGAAATAAAATATTATATTACACCTCTCCACAAAGGAATATCCTCACTAGATCTTTTAAACTATAGGCCAATAGCAATTTCGCCAACAAAATAATAAATTCTAGAAAAGACTGTGCATAAACAAATTCTAAGTCACTTGCTAAAAACAACTTAGTTTCTCCTGCCCAACGTGACTTATAAACTGATCATAATGCAGGAACTGTGTTACTAACATTCTTAAATACTCTAAATCAGGAAATAAACCAAGTTCAGGTTATATTCTCCTCTCCTGAACTGTCAAAAGTTTTTGACTTGGTGTCACACCAACCACTTCTAATTAGGATAGCAGATCTAGACTTTACTTTTGACACTATATGCTGGTTCAAAAGCTGCCTAAACCTATGTTACCAATGTAATCAACGGCAAAAAACAACTATTCTTCTTTTCAAACTGTCACAGTAGAGTTTCACAAGGATCTGTCTTGCAACCATTACTGTTCAACATTTTCATTGATGATATGCATAATACAACAAAAGCTGACACTCTTAGATAATACACTGATGACTCAACACTCGTGTTCTATATCTACTCTTGACCGACTTCAAAAAACATACACAGACTCTGTTAACACCATGTAAAATTGGCCTGCACAATCTCATCTATTATCAAACAGTAATAAAACTGAGTTGATATTATTTGTACTTGAACTAAGGCAAGGTAAAAACATAATATCACATCCTTAAATAACACTGTAACTGAATGTATAACTGAAAGTCATCCTTGATCACAATCTTACATTTAATCTTACATTTGACTATTGTAGCTCTTAGACTCTATTTTACTGACAGCTGTCCATACTTGCTACCAAGCTTTGATATGTCTCTTCAGTTTCTACAAACATTCCTAAAATCCAATTAAATAAATTAGAACAAACTTAAGAAAGCAATAATGACCAACATGGAGTATGATATTGTGGAACTAACTCATGCCCGGTTCTGATATGAGGCTCAAGGCTGCAGGCAGAGTTCCTCTGCACTCCTGGAAGGGCATTATTTCCACAATAACACATCCTGGAGGGCATCATAGTACTTAGAGAATGGGCTATCTGCCAAATATTGTATTATTAATATTAATTATTATTAGAGGTTTTTATATTTTTGATGTAAAATAGTTCCTCTGCCTGATGTTTTAAACTTGATGTAGTATACAGTGGATATAAAAAGTTTACACGCCCCTGTTAAAATGCCAGGTTTTTGTGATATAAAAAATGAGACCAGAATAAATCATTTCAAAACTTTTAACACCTTTAATGTGACCTATAACCTGTACAATTCAATTGAAAAACAAACAACTCTGTTAGAGGAAAAAATATAAAAAATAAAAAACGTACAATATGCTGGTTGCAAAAGTGTGCACACCCTTAAACTAATACTTTATTGAAGCACCTTTTGATTTAATTACAGGTTTTCAGGAACGCCCCTGATTTTTGACTCAAATTTTAGCTCTATCCCTCTTAATCCCTCCTAATCCCTCCTAAAACTAGTGACTTTTGGAGGAAAGGAGGTGAATTACACAATAAATAATGACAATGATTAAGAGTTATAGACTTCTTTTACTTCAGAAAATGTATATTAATTCATATGCTCTGATTCTGTCAATGTCTCAAGTTAATAGAAATAATATTTTAAAAGTGTCCCTGATTGTTTCTGGATTTGTCCCTGATTCTGTTGAAATTTGTCCCTGATTGGTTGAGAGCTATGCTGACATTCACTTAGTTGCCTGCTACAGCAAAAGCCATTGTTTGCAGAGAGCTTACAAAGCATCAAAGGGATCTCATTGCTGAAAGGTATCAGTCAGGAGAAGGGCACAAAAAAAATTCCACAGCATTGGATATACCGTGGAACACAGTGAAGACAGTCATCAAAAGTGGAGAAATATGGGACAACAGTGATGTTGCAAAGAACTGGATGTCCCTCCAAAATTAATGAAAAGACAGGACGAAAACTGGTCAGGGAGGCTGCCAAGAGACCTACAACAACACTGAATGAGCTGCAGGAATTTCTGGCAAGTACTGGTTATGTACTACATGTGACAACAATCTCTTGCATTCTCCATATATTTGGGCTGTGGGGTAGAGTTGCAAGACAGAAGCTTTTTCTTACACAGAAACACATCCAGGCCTGGCTAAAATTTGCAAAACAATACATAAAGTCTCCCAAAAGCATGTGGGAAAATGTGTTATGGCCTGATGAGACCAAGGTTGAACTTTTGGCCACAATTCCAAAATGTACTTTTGGCGCAAAAACAACACTTTACATCACCAAAAGAACACCATCCTCATGGTGAAGCATGGTGGTGGCAGTATCATGCTTTGGGGTTACTTTTCTTCAGCTGGAACTGGGGCTTTAGTCAAGGTGGAGGAAATTATGAACAGTTCCAAATACCAGTCACTTTTGGCCCAAAACCTTCAGGTGTCTGCTAGAAATCTGAAGATGAAGAGGAATTTCAGCTTTCAACACAACAATGACCTCAAGCATAGATCCAAACAACAAAAGAATGGCTTCACCAGAAGAAAATTAATATTTTGGAATGGTCCAGCCAGAGCCCAAACCTAAATCCAGTAGAAAATCTGTGGGGTGACTTGAAGAGGGCTGTGCACAAGAGATGGCCTCGCAATCTGACAGATTTGGAGTGCTTTTGCAAGGAAGAGTGGGAAAATATCGCCACGTCAAGATGTGCCACACTGGTAGGCTCCTACCCAAGAAGACTGAATGCTGTTATTAAATAAAAAGGTGCTTCAACAAAGTACTAGTTTAAGGGTGTGCACTCTTATGCAACCAGCTTATTGTCCATTTTTTATTTTTTATATTTTTCCCCTAACAGATTTGTTTGTTTTTCAATTGAATTGTACAGGTTACAGGTCACATTAAAGGTGGGAAAAGCTTTGAAATTATTTATTGTGGTTTCATTTTTATGTCACAAAAAAATGGCATTTTAACAGGGGTGTGTAAACTTTTTATATCAACTGTAGTTATTATGCAGTATTTTATACACCTTGCTATTTATTCCTTTTTAATAGTATTTTCTGCTCTTGACTCAATCAAAACCTCTATCAGAGCTGGTCTTTCACTTACCCCTTCCCTGTCCTTTTCTCTTTGACTGTACTCTGTTATCAGTCCCTGATAGGGAAGGCAGTTTCTAATCTGCAGTCTAGATTCCTGCTTAGCCTCATACCACTGTATTGCCCTTCTCTCCTGAGTTCTTTTCTCCCAATACTTTGGTTCCTTTCCTCTAGTAAATCCTAGACCCTCTTGCCTATTTTCTTTATCCTTGCTTGCAGGCACCTGTATTGGTAAAATTTCCTTTCTCCATTCCTGAGCTGGCTTAGTGCTCAGAATGCTTTTTGAACTTTTATGAATATAACATTCTGTATGGTTGTTACTGTTCTCCTTAAGGACGTGCATATTAAACCCTAGTCTCTCTTTATCTTGCAATATCTCCTCCTGCTGGATGCCTACTGAAATGTAAGGACTTGAAATGTTGATTTCTGAAATACTGGGGGGAAAAAGACAAGAAAATACATGAGAAGAGTGGATATCAAACATCACTTTTCTCCTTTAAACTTGCCTCCATGCCCCCTTGACTTATCAATTCCAAATCTAAGATCACCATACCTCATAGAAAAGGGAATGTTCCAAGAAATGGCAATCTCAAACTTATATGTAATTCCAGGTGTTTGGTTATTCAGTCTCCTCATTCTAGGACATGGGATTGCAAGTCTCTGCAATTTAAATGGTTGTCTCCCTGTTTCATCATCATTCCTTCTCACTTTAATTTATAACTTTTTGCTTGAATTATGTATGTAAGCCTTAACTGCATAGCTTTAAAGTACTCCTCCAAATAAAGTAAATATAAATCATATTGTTCTTTAGGGAGAATCATCATATCCCACTTAACTTTTCCCTGTTCCCTTTATAAATAAATTCTTTCAACTCTTTAACTCCTCCTCTTGTTGATAAAAATATACCTGACCTATAAAATAGGACTAAAGGGACTAAAACAGTTTCATTGCTTGTATCTCACTAACTATATCTATAATCAAGAGATTTCAGTTCTTAATTTCCATAGTATCTTAAGTTACTTCTTCAGTCCATTCAATGTCCTTGTAAACACTAACAACATAAAGTGGGGTTTATGCTGTAGAGTTCTCAAACCAGATTAACAAAATCAAAAGATGTACAGATTTTTTATCTACTTCTTCTCTCATAACCTTAGCTGCTATATCAGCATCATTTTCATACACCAAAATACCTCATCTTATCATATCTGCATAAGTATGGGTATTGCTGAAACAATTCACACGTGGGTATAGGTTTACCACTACAGCATTTGTTTTATTTTAATTTATTTTATATCCTGAAAAGAAACATTTATGTTACCTGGTGAAACAATTTGTGAATGTTTAATAGATTAAAATTTTCAGTTTTTTTTTTTTTTGCTTCTACTGCTTATATTTTACCTGAATGGACTTACCTGTTGAGTCTTTTCTACACATTTTATCTTTATACAGTTATATCCTGAAAATACTTGAAATTGTCTCAAAATGTTCCATGACACCAAAGTGCACTTTTCTTTCTTTAGCAAGTACAAAATAATATCATCTATAAATTAAGCCAATTTTTATTGCATTATCAGTTATAATCACGTAATATTTTGCTTAATATGACTTCTCTTCCAAACTACTCACAACCTCTGTCTGATAACCTTCTGTCCACTTAACTATCCCATCATTCTACAGGGGCAACATACAGCTGTAATAATCACACAGACTACAAGACAGTTCTCTTGATTTTTGTAAATAATGTGTATTACAACTATAGATACTCCACATTTGTGTTAGCTGATAAATGTCATTTTATTGATGCGCATTTTCATTATACTTCTGTTACCTCTTACTAAATGTATCTTTGTATTCATGGGCTGAGATTGAAACTGGTTACTTGTGATCAATGCTGTACCACATCTTCAATAAATAAATAAATAAATATAAATATCCTTAAGTATATGAATCTGTTATTTTCTTTGTTAATGGCTCTAGATATAAAGCAGATAACAGAAGGGAAAGAAGACAATCCTGCCTGGTTCCTCAGGTAAAACACAGCTTGTCAAAGAGGAACTTCCCACCTTAATTTATACCTCTTACCCTTCATATGTTCTCCTTGTTAAACCTATTATTCTATCAGGGAATGGAAATGCTAGCACTGTACTACTCATAAAAATCCCAGCTATATCTATTGAATGTTTTATCTGCATCAGGACTCACCAACTATAGTGGTGTTTTCTTACACTCTACTTTCCTCTGGATCACCGTTGTGCTATATTAATGTTGTCAAATGTTTGCCTTCCCCTCGCAAAACTACATTGATCCATATCTACTAACATCCTTCTGTTCTGTCATCTAATATAGGCATAAACACTTTATTACAGTGGTTTAAAATTGAAATGGGTCAAGGTGAAGCCAGAGCTGAAGGGTCTTTACAATCTTTTGGTAATACAGCAACCACAGCTGTCTTCAGAGATGCTAGTACTTCCCTCTTTTTAAAAAATGTTATGTAAAGCATTCCTAATCTTTATCATTCTCTTTCCTCCTAGCCCCAAAATTTCCACATGACAATAATTGGTTCCAGGAGACTTTTCTGTTGTTGATTATATGTCACTATTTTTATTTCATATTTCCCTGTCTTAACTATTAATTATTGAGTGTTGTCTTCCTCTAACCCTGGCATAACTAAGTATTTTATACGTATTTCCATTTATACCTCTTCAGGAAATACTTTTTCAACAGTTTTGTCGCATTTTCAATTATTTTACTTTATTTTGATTTTCATAAAATTTCAAAAAATATCTCTACTACCTTGACAGGATCTCTGGATATTTTTTCTTAACAATGGCTACATAAGTCTGGCTATAACTCATTCTACTTTTTCTTTTGTGCTAAAAGTTGTGCTCTAGAGTTCTTATCAAAAATAGTTGCTTAGCATCAGCCTTTTTTAAACTCATGCATATTATCCAAATGCTCCTTCATTTTCCCTGTAACACTGTGGTTGCTCATTTTCTTGTTCTGTGAGATACCCTTTCTTCTGTAATATTTTAACCTTTGTCAACTATTCTAAATAATTCCTATTATTTCCCATATCCCTTTCTCTGTTATCTCTGCCATGCTTTTAAGTCCATTTTTATTTTGTCTCACTCACTAGCTATCCCTTCTGAAGTAATTTCTACCTTCCATAAGGATTCTTGAATCATACATGCTATCCATTCCTTAAATTATCCTCTTTTTAGAAGATAAGTAGGAAAGTAGCAGTGTCTCATTTTTACATCATTACTCTGCATCTTTAGCTTAGTTTTTACTTATGCATGATCTGATATAGTTATTGGATGGGTCTCATAGCTTTTGTTTGAATATGCATGCTCTTCTGAAATTGCTTTCATATTGGGTCTATATTATGTTGTCGAAAAATCTCTTCAGTGAACGCTTGTTAGCCGACCACTAAACAATGAAACCCAGCTTCCTCGAATGGCCATTTCAGCAAAGTTTTTCCTACGGGAAAAAAAATCTCTTGGCCAGCCAAAAACCAGACAAGTTTTCAAACCCTTCAAAGTGGAGGGCTTCACCCCCCCACACCCCCCCAACTAAATATACCAACTCCGAGATTGTAGTACAGTGGAGAAAAGAGCACATTCCCGACAATGGCCAAGTGTTTTGTTCCCCTAGGAAAAATTCGCTGAAACCGCCATTCATGGGAGTTAGATTTCACTGTTTAGTGGTCGGCGAACAGACGTTCACGGAAGAGGTTTTTCAACAACGTAATATAGACCCTTCATATCCAGTTTATCACAGTTACTTTATTTTGGGAAATAATATATACATTCTGAGTTCCTGTTATTGAATTTAGATTTTCCATACTAAATATTTTCACATACATCTTCAAACATTAACCATGTTTGTTATATTTCCTTTGTAGGTCCCCCTGATACATCCTTACTGTTGCAAATCAGGTTTCATTCTCCATCTGTAACAGTATCCACTGCTGAAAGCTTATTATGTCTCCTAAAGTTCTCCTAAGCTCCACTGTAGTAATTTTAAGTGGAATATAAATACATGCCAGCATAATCCTCTCTCCTGCCAGATCTGCAATCTTCATTTTGTCATAATTTCATTTTTCAAGTCTTTTTGCTTAAAAACCTATCTCCTATGCTTAAACTAAGTATATTAAGCTTGACATCCATGTCTACAAAGCAAGCAAAATCATAATTTTTTAATTCAATATATAATACAATCAATTACAGAGTAAAACCTGGGTATGCTACAGCTAAGAAAATGCTTTCTTCCTTTGATATCACTAGCATAGACAGCAGCCATTGATAAAACTCCTCCAACTCACATTAAAGTATCTCTGACTGTATACTATACACAATTTCTTTACAGAACAGCATACAATTTACACCATGACACATTTATACAAATATTAATAACAATAAAAGCTATTTTACTGACAGCAGCTTCTTCAGTCCATTCAATGTCCTTCTAAACATTAACAATGTAATGTAGGTTTTATGGTTTAGAGTTCTCACACCAATTTAACAAAGTCAACAGACATTTTCATTCACTTCTTCTTTCTCATTGCAGCTGGTCTAATTCCTGATCACCTTGATCTCCCAACATCAGTCTCTGGTTTGAGTCCAGGGTACTTCTGATTCTTCAAATCAATGACTGCACTTTTTTCTGTCACTTGAGCATTTTCTGTTTGAACAATGGAAAAGCTTTCACTGGCAAAGTGTGTCTTTGGGTTTTCTTATTGTCATAAGTAGAGTCCCTTTTAGATTGCTGGTTCAATATTTGTTGACTAAACTTTTTTATTTCTTCTGTGTCTGTTCTGCATCTAAAAACATCAGTTGGCTAGGTAAAAATATTCTGAAGGCATCTGGATATAGCAACTTGAATCTTACACCTGCCTCTCTCGACATGCCTTGATTATAGGGTTAAACTAGCTTACCTTCTGCTTGGTGTACAGAAAATATTATTTTCCACAAACACTTTGGTGTCCCCCCTTTTTAATACTTTTCTCTTCTGTGCTGTTTTGTCAGCAGCTCTCACTTTCAGCTGTTATGATTGTATCTTTGATGATATAAGTCTTGGCTGCTAATGGTCAGATTTGCAGCATACACATGACATGTCTTCTTAATTAACAAATCCTTCTGTTGAACACCAGTCCCATTGCTTATCTGTACTTTCAGAAAGCTAATGCAGTCTATTCTTTGCAGTTTCTCTGGTACAGTAAAAAGTCTCAGGTTTTCTTTGTGTGTCCTGTCTATTAACTCTACTATTTTTGAACAGCTCCTCTTCAGAAGTCTCATATTCAGCAAGTCACCTTTATTTCAGCCACTTATTTTGCACTTCTATCTGCACATCTAAATTGCTAATTAAACTTGTTTTTCTACCTTTTGCCATTTGAATTTATATACTTCAAGTGTATTACTTATTTCAAATACCTCTGAATGAATTTGATTTATTTTTCCTCTAAATAACTAAAAACCATCTCCTGTATTAATAGTGAAACTTAAATTGCTTTTTATTTAACAGTTGCAAGACTCTTCCACACAGAGTTTTTTCTTCTCTGTTTGATTTTCACTTGCTTTCTCCAAATCCCTTCATTGCTGACATCAAAGCATTTCTGTTTCTTACCAGTAACTAAATTTTGCCCATATTGATAATTTATTCTGGCTTTTTAAACAATTTCTCAGTTTTCACCGCAGAAGAGATCTAATAAACATGCTACTTGGTCAGCAGCTATCTTTAAAGTTATCAGCAAAATTCCTTTATGTGGCATTGTCATTGGCCATTTCATACTACCATTGTACAGGTGTGTAGTAAATATGCTTAAAGACAGCACTAGTGCTGTACTGGCACATTCATATTACTGCTCTGGATATTTGTCATGCTTATGATGTGACTATGACCACATGCAGAGCTGCTGTCCTTTCCTACAAAACTGCTAGTCCTGATTCAATGTATACAACGTGTATTGGTAAATCTAAGTAGCCTCTTTGGAATTGCCATTCTGAGAAGTTTGCAGGATTTCTGGTATATGTAGTTTACATGGTAGCTTCATTAGCTAGCTGTCATACAAAGTGACACATAGTACCAGAAAATCTGCACACACTGTTCCAGTACAGGACTTGTGCTAACCCATGCAGTGTAAA